>NW_015113127.1:320334-362926 GCF_001443285.1 Poecilia latipinna | reverse complement strand
AATTAAGTTAGCTTTGTTTCTTTTGGATACCTTCTGATATTTTCTCACTTCCAAACATAAACTCGCATAAATGTGTTATTCGTTTCTAAAGAATAATCTGACTCGGCATTTGTTTCTTCAAATAAAAACAAACAAACAAACAAACAAAAAAACCTTCAATTCATGCACGTCTGACTGTATTGACCCTCTTTTGCACTAGGGTAACGCTAGCTCTCCTTCCTTTCCGTTTGCTGATATTTTACTGCTAACTTCAGTACGGCTGAAGGTTATGGACGCCTCGACTGCTAGAAATCTCCAAACTTTATCTAATGAAACCAACAAATTACCAAATTGGAAATTCAAATTATTAGTTTAGGGACAGAAACTATTGGATTTTCTGCTTTGATCTATGAAACTTTGATAACATTCATAGACTTAAGCTAACTAAGTGTTTGTTAACACAAAGTGTTCAGTACTTAAATTACACTTACTAATCAGTACCTTTGTGCAAACGCTGCATTACTTGTTTTTACTTTTCGTCTCAACAAAATGCTACATGTTGCCTGTTTTATACATACATCTTGAAAGAAGCTCAACCATGTCAGATGTGATTGGAGCAAATTGATAAAATGTGATTTCGCCACAAAACCCACATTATATATAAATATCCCGAGTAAAGAAAGAGGATGCTAAATATTTCATCAAGTGTGTAAAAACATCATCGGAAGAAACAAACAAAACAGACTCTGTCCAATCAGATTCTCAGAAAAGTTTTTACTAATGTGAAAACGAAAGTTTCCAGGATTGTCCAGGATAATAATATTTAATAATAATAATAATAATAATAATAATAATAATAATAATAATAATAATAATAATAATAATAAAGTAGCATCTTCATAAAAGGTCGCCAGGAGACAGTGTTTCATGTTTGGTGATAATTTTGGCTTGTTTTGCATCCATGAAACTTGGTTATAAAGTCACCATGAGGTCCAAAATACCCAAAATATAGAAATAGATATTATAGGTTTCTTAATATACATATATATAAATCTGAAAACGTCTGAGTACATTGACAATGTAAGATCATAAAAATTTGAAGTATTAAACTAACTGAAAAAAAACTACCAAAACATATTCACAATTTGATAGATAAAACTTGCATAAAATGAAATAAATCAATGTTCAAAGAGGTAGCAAATGCGCATGTCAAATTAAAGTACAACCGAAACTAAAAATAGGTTTGGTTTATTTAACAAAAATAATAAATCCGTTTCCAACACAAAATATATTTATCAATGTTAGCAACAGCGAAGTTCCCGCTTGCCAAGAATGACACAGCTAGAAGAAGACGAAGAAAAAAAATCTGAGTGAAATAATTCATGATGTTCCGCAGCTCATCAGTTTTTTTTTATTATTATTTTTTTCCCGCAGACTCCCACACGGAACGCTCATTCACAAATTTCCTCTTCATCCCGCTCTTCATCCGCTTCCACTGGGATTGTGCGGGTTCACTGTCCGTGGTGCTGAACGCCCCGAACAGCTGTCCTTGGTGCTGAAACACCCACCCAATAACCACCAGGTAAGGCTTTGTCCGTTCTCTGCCTTTTATCGGATTTCAGAATGAGAACGAGGACGAAGAAGATTTCAAACACCAAAATACGAAGGCAGTACATGTAACGAACCCCTCTGATTTCGTTAAGGCGATACTTTTACTGCAACGTTTCAGCTTGATTTTGACGAAAGTGAACTTTACTCCGCGGTATACGGCTTTATTAAAAGCTAAAACGTCTGTTGAGTGTTGCGAAAGCAGCGTGTGTCTCTTGAACGCAGCACAGATTCCTGCTACTTTCATTTTTTTTTTTTTTCTGCCCTTCTGTCGTCTCGCGATAGAGCAGCGGAGCGGCTTGACGGGCAGTCGAGGTTGCAGCAGGCAGAGGGAGACGGTGGAAGGTAACGCAGGGAGGCAGCATCATGGCGGACAGAGACAGTGGCAGTGACCACGGAGGGCCCATCGCAGGCCCCGGCTCGCTGCCCCCGGGCGCGATGGGCGCCATGTCTCGGCTGCAGCACGACACCGAGGAGCTCGCCTCCAAGCGTGTCGACATCCAGAACAAGCGCTTCTACCTTGATGTGAAGCAGAATGTTAAAGGCCGCTTCCTAAAGATAGCCGAGGTCGGCGCTGGGGGAAACAAGAGCCGCCTCACACTCTCCATGTCCGTGGCCGTGGAGTTTCGCGACTATCTCGGGGACTTTATCGAACATTACGCCCAGCTGGGCCCGACGAACCCGGACATGGTGCAGGATGAGCCGCGGCGGGCGCTGAAAAGCGAATTCCTGGTGCGGGAGAATCGGAAATATTACATGGATCTGAAAGAGAACCAGAGGGGGCGGTTCCTGAGGATCCGGCAGACCGTTAATCGGGGCCCCGGATTGGGAAGTGCGCAAGGCCAGACCATCGCTCTGCCGGCGCAGGGTCTCATCGAGTTCCGCGACGCTCTGGCCAAACTCATCGACGACTACGGCGTGGACGAGGAGCCGGCGGAGCTCCCGGAGGGCACCTCGCTCACGGTCGACAACAAGCGCTTCTTCTTCGACGTGGGCTCCAACAAGTACGGCGTGTTCATGCGGGTGAGCGAGGTGAAGCCCACGTACCGGAACTCCATTACGGTGCCCTGCAAAGTGTGGTCCAAATTCGGCAACACCTTCTGTAAATACGCGGAGGAGATGCGGAAGATCCAGGAGCGGAGTAGAGAGAAGCGGGCCTCCGAACTGCTACCTGAGGGCCCGCACGGCGCGGACGACGGCGACGATGACTGACTGAGGATCTTAAAGAGGAGCCGAGGTGAACCAAGCAAAGTCGAAATCTGAACTGTGTGAGAGAAAGAGAAAGAGAGAGGGGGGAAAAACACACACACGAGACTTTTAGCTGTAAAATAGATCGAGATTTTCCAAGGGAATCACCCCACACACACAACCTCCACAGACATGGCAGCACCTCTGCTGCCTCCTCGCTCATTCTACTGGATGTCACCCCACTTACCACCCATGTAACAGTAAGCCGCTGCTATCAAGGATCGAACTGTAAGATATGAACTGTTTCCTACTTGACTTAAACGACAATGAACAGAGTGTTTATAGTCTATCTCTATCGATGACAGATTTTGCACACGTCAAAGCTATTTCGAAAAGTAAATGTTTTCAAACTGCGATATATATGCTAAGATTTAATCAAAGTAAAGAAAAAAAGAAAAAACCACAGAGGTCTATTATATGAATCGATAGTCTTCATGTTGAATTAATATTTGACATCAGCACAAAGAGAATATAATGTATAATGGATTTTATGAAACCAAAATCAGAAACCAGAAGATGTAAAGTTTACTTATATGAAGAAAAAAAAAAGGTACGCAGAATAAATATATAAAAAGCACTCTTATTGAATAAGAAGCACTGCAGGCTTGTAAACACCTGTCAGCATGTGTGTAGGCTCATGCTTTGTAAAGAAGTTGGTGGAGTAGATAATGATTTGACCGGACGCATGGTCAGCTAACGACAGTATTTCTATCATGCAATCCTGGGAAAGGTTTGAGACAGAATTAAAAAGCCCCACTTGGTGGGTTGGGGGTTCGGGGGTTTGGGTGGGGGGGCTCAGGGGCTCAAGCAAACGGGATAAAGCTGAGCTTCTCTATTGAATATCAACTCTCTTGCACCATGTCCATGTAAACCTAAAGGAGAAAAGTGCTAACTTAGATGTACTAATTATGATTTTGTGAATCAGCTGTAAAAAAGAAATCCTTATTAAGATACCCACGTTTTCAGTGGGTAACGTTTTTCTTTTTCTTCTTCTTCTTCTCTTATTTGTTACTTTGTTGCTCTTTCCTCTGGATGGGGTAGGGGAGGGGGATGCAAAAAAAAAAAAAAGGTTAAAAGGTCCAGTTGTGGGAGCGCAAGACGCAGAAAACAAAAAAACAAAAAACAAACAAAAAACAAAGAAAGTGAGACGTGTCAGCGTGTGGCGAGGCAACAGCATCCTCTCTGACGTCATTACGACCCGTGCCTTATACACTCCACTCGTTTACGTGTTCTCACATGGATGGTCCGTGACCTCGACCGTTGTATATTTTTATTTACGAGTGTTGTTAACTGTAGGCAGAGATATATACATATATATCCTACTCACCGGCGGGGGAGGCTGCGGGTTGCTCGCCCCGCATGGTGCATGGAGTCAGCTGAGAGGGACATGAGGGATGGACAGATGCGGTGGTGGTGGGTTGGTGGGTGGTTGGAAAGGGCTGGGGGCCAATGAGATCTGAGGGGGTGCTCACTGTATTATGCCAACAGGGAGCTCAGGAAACCCCTTGCTACACTCTGAGTGGTGTGGCATCTCATAGACGTAGGAGAAAGACCCAAGAAATGGCTGCGCAAACTATATGCACCATGATGTTGACGAATAAAAAAAAAAAAAAGGATGAAGAGCTGCCGGATGAGAGCAGATAGGAGCTGAGAGGTTTGCCCCATGCAGAGAGTGTGAGTGCAGTCCAGAAGATGCAGAGGCCTATCAACGGAGGGCCCAGGCAGTATCTATCTTTTCATGGTGCTACAGCCCTTGATGGGGTCCTCGGGACCCCTCGCCACTCATAACATGTCACTTTTGCATAATTTGTTTTGTTTTTTTTTCTTCTGTCTTCAGAGTTTATGTCTCCATGTATACATTGTCCAAAAACGTCTCGGGTTTCTCCTTCCCAGCAAGAGAAGAAGCCGCCTGGCTGATGTAGGACGTTTCATATTAGTGTGCAATATCGTGTACGTGCCAATGGTGGCATTGTATCAATGTACAGACTATTAAAAGAGGAAGAAAAAAAAAAGATGTACAGGCCGTGTGATCGGTAGATATTCGAAAGCATGAAGATAAAAGGTCGATGCTTCTGCGTTATATTTCCCAAATGTGAAGACTGCTCAAACTGACAAAACGTTGTAGTAAGGTCTCGTTTTCCTTTCCCATTCTGTAAAACCGGTCGGTTGCCTTGTCTGGGTTTTATTTTTGGTGCGCATACACTAGTTTAGTGTGTTTATGTGTCCTCCACCAATGAGATCGCCCCTCCTCACTCCTCTTCGAATGCACACAATGCAGACACACAGCCGCCCCAATCCATGTCAATGTTGGACCCCCCTGCCCTCCGCGTTGGTCTCCGCTGGACTTCAACAGCTTCTTGAAGCCGGGTGTCCAGAGGTGGCTGACAACACACATCCAGCCTCCCCCTGCTGAGGCCTCCTGTTGCTCTCTGAGTGTTTGGGAGGTCTCTAAAGTATGTTGAATGGGTCTCGAACCACACAAGGCCTCTTTTCACTAGGAGCCAGGAAAACTGTGTGTTTGGAGTGAGAGCTTGTTGGGAACAGTCGGTTGCAGGACAGGTGAAGTACAAACCAGCTTTGTCTTTTATTTTATTATTGGAAGCACTTTTGCTAGCTGATCAGCTAAAGCATGGAGGGAGGGTGTTTCTGGTGGTTTCCACGGTGAGGGTCACAGCATGTCCGTCGGACGTGGCTTTCAGATTCTCCTATCCAGGTCCGGTCTCTTTGTGCTGTGACCGACTTAATAACTTAAAATTGAACGCTTAGATCACAATCAGGTTTATGCAAAGCCAGTTGGCACACAGCGGCTAACTCAACTGATCCCGTCACGTGGCTGCGGAGCAACACAGACAGGCCGGAATAAAAAGAGTCGGGGAAAGGGGGGGGGAGCCGAGACGTACCTCGGCTGCAGAATACGACGGATCCGCTTCGATTTTTGTTTTAAAAAGGTGGATTTGTGTTTGACTCATCAGGCTTTTATCATCTGAGAGAGATACTTCTGATAACGCCACCTGTCTCATGTAAAGACATTTTGGCTCATGGAGAGAGAGAGAAAAAAAGAGAGAGAGAGAGAGAGAGAGAGAGAGAGACAGTGAAAGGCCCGACAAAGCCTGGCACTGTCCTGTATTGGGCTTACCAGCAGCAGCCTTACAGATCCTAGCAGGACCTTTTTCTCTTTCTTGCAGAGATTATTTCAACACCCCGGCTTGTGAATGATAAAAAAATAAAAATAAAACGCCGATATTTATTGAACATGAGCCATCAATGATTGTGTGCCTGACAAAGCACATTTGAGGTCAGTCTGAGTTCATCCTGAGGGTCAAGACTCTCTGTTGTGCACTCATCCTCCAAAGTACTCTCTCCTTAGCTTGATTAAATTTAGTTCATGCAACAACCCCCCCGCCCCATGCACCCCCGGAAGCCATTAACGAGAGGCCGAACCTGCTCAGACTTCATGAAACTTGCACTTTTTTCTTTCCAAAAGACCCCGACACGTATACCGCACCGCCGCGGGGACAGTTGTGTTTTCGGCACAGAGCGGTTCTGTTGTGAAATGTGACTCGGCCCCCACTTTTTTGGGTCGCGGCTCTGTCTCAGATTACGTGGCAAAAAGGAGGTGGAGGGGGATGCACATGGGATTTTTTTTTTTTTTTTTTTTTGCTAATCGACTGGTTTCTTATTTCACGAGAGATCATGCAGTCTCAAAGCAAAAATAAAAAACCCGGAGTGACCTTGCAGCCATGTTGTTGCCCAGATTAGAGCTTTTTCTGAGCTGCAAAATGGTAGGCTGGCGTTTTATGTGCTGCTGTTTCTGTGTGTCAGTGGTCAGGCTGTGCGCTGAAGTTCAGTGTGCGTGAAGCTGTTAGCATTGATGAGGATGATGGGTTGATTAATTATACTCCAGGCGGCATTGCAGCAGCCCTCTAACATGGCGTTTTCCGGCCTTTTCGTGCTTATCGTCCGCAGCGACTCTTTGTCAAATGAGCTTTTTATTTTCTGCTAACATGCAATGCTTGTTGAGCAAAAACAGGAAAAGTGAAAGACTTAGCCTCCTGCTGGCTGCTGTTAAGATTGCAAAGTTGACTCCAGCTTTTGGTGCTTGTTGTCTGAACATCTCACACTTGGCAACGAGTAGGCATGGGCCGGCTGACGGGCCTCAAAACTCAGATGATTTTCCAGCTGCTGCTGTTTGATGTTTGAAGTACGATCCTAGAGAAAGTACCAGAGTGAATGTCTTTTGCTCTGTGCCACTGCCCCCACCCACACCTGTTGCTGTGCACTGCCAGTTAGATGGCTGGAAAAAACCCCCACCAGAACCAATTCAGCTGAGACAAACTAAACCTCATTTAATGAAGCGCCACCAAGAAAAAAAGCTAAAATACTCTGAACAGTAAGCACTACTTCTATTTCTTTTTAAGTCTTGTCTATAAGAATCAAAATACCAAAGATATGTACTCAAGTAAGAGCAGCACAACTTTAATGTATTTTTACTTGAGTAAAAAGTATTCAATCAAGAAGTTACTCAAGTAAATGCAACTGAGTAAATGTAACTAGTTACCACCCAACTTTAATACTAATGGATAACAAAAATACATTGATTACAATTACTGTAATCAATGTAGCACTTTTACAGAACTAGAGATACTGGCTGCATTTAAAAAAAATGAAACCAATCAGATCGTCTCTCTGACTGAAATGTGGCGCTAACTACATTTCTACTGAAAGCCCATCATCTTTTACCGGCCCATGCCTACTAACAAAAAACTCCCAAATAAAAAAAAAAAAAAAAACATGCAGGTGGCGGCGACTTGCTTCTACAAAAAAAAAAAAAAAGTTCTGAAAGAAACAAAAACTTCCAACAAGGTGTCCCCCCCCCCACCACAGCTAAATGTTGTTTGTTGTTTTTGCTTATGGAGTTCCCGGTGAACAATCAAAAAGACAATAAATAAATATAAATCACAGCCTCTCGTCAAAGCCAAGCACTCTGTGTGACTCATCACAAAACCACTGACAGGTGTGGATGGGGGGTGGGGGGCCGATGTGGAGAGGGGGTTGGAGGTGTGTTGGGGGGGGTTGGGTCCATTCAGCACGTCTTCAGTTTGCACACGCACGCACAAAGCAGTAGGGTCCATGATGTCTGCAGACTGTACAGGCTACTGTTGTGTATAGTTGTAGAGACGTCCCTTCGAGTGTCGCGATGCTGTTAGGAACGACTTGACCCCTGTTCGGGTGTGGGGGGAGAGAGGAGGAGGGGTGAAGAGGGGTCAAGGAGGGTCAATGCACAATTAACATATCCCATGACACCGTTTGATCCCTTTACCCATCCCCATATGAGATAATATGTTGTATCTTTCAAAAATATTTTATCTGTGGCGTGCGTGAGTGTGTGTGTGTGTGTGTGTGTGTGTGTGTGTGTGTGCGTGTGTGTGTGTATATAAATATATATATATGGTTTGTTATATATGATGCTCCTCCTTTCAGAAAATATAACATGTAAACAGGAAAAACATCTTGCTGTTTTTTTCCTTTGTATTTTATACTTACAGAAAGCATTGAATAAAAATGGATACTTGCACTTTAGATATATTAAGAAAAAGAAAAAAAATCTGCATATTATTTTTGATAGGGATCTCACATTTAAAGAGTATAAAATTACAGGCTTTGTGACTATTGGTGGACAGAGATGTATTGAGTTCTAATTACTGAAGTATATTTTGTCTGTGTGTCAGAAGGTTTACTAAAGTAAATTGCATGATAAAGTAGTGCTACACCAATTATTGTTCAGATTTTTTTCTTTAGTTGGTATAAAAAAAAGAAGAAAAAATGTCTGAAAACTGTGATAACAACCCTCTTGTATCATGTTTAACCTCTCCTCACCCGTTCTAGGATATTTCTTACTGAAATATGGCCTTTTCCTGATTACATGACGATGGTGCTTACTTTGGCTTTTGACATCAAGCTCATCCCATTCATCTCAACGTCATCACACCTCGCGTCCTCTCACACGCACACACACCGTTACTTTCTGTTATGTACTCTCACAACCTTATTAAATTTCTGTTGATGGCAAATAAAAAGAAGGGTGTGCTGTTTTGTACATTTGCTGTTTGTTTTCAATGTTTTTTGGGAGCCTTGTTGTCTGAAAAATGACTAATCGCGCAATAAAATGTCATTCCACGTGTCCCCGTCTCCGCACAACTGTCTCGACTCTACGGCTATCTGCTCACACGGATTGCCTTTGTGTACATAAACTGTTCACAGTGTTGCTTTTGGAGGGGGTGTGGGGTGCGGGATTTCTCCAGGTGAGGATCTGTTGAAGCATCGTGTGCAGTCAATATCTTATCTGCGGTGGGTAACGCAGCATCGTCGTTTGGTCTCCGTCTACATTAGTGTGTCCCTCCAGGATTTCATGGCTGTTTTGTGATTATTTTTTTTTTCTAATCAAAATCACTGATTCTGAGGTGTAACTTTAGAAGTATTTGCAAATTATTTTGTGAAATTTTTTTCCCTTACAAAAAAAGATGTGAAAGAAAATATGAAGCAGACTGAATAACTTGATTTTTGTTTACTAGTCATATTGATCCCAGACTATAACTTGACATCAGGTGAGGATGTGGCAGCAGGGTCGTAGAAGTAAGAAATACTGCCACCTGCAGGTGGGAGTTAGCAACTGGCATTTTTGCAATTAACTCAATTAGGTAAAGAAGTAGCATAAAACAATGCGCGCACTGGTTTTCCGTAAATTTCTACGATTGTGGATTGTAGCACTTGACATATGTACATTGGATGGTTATTCACAATGAACCTGATCATTTTCTTTTACATGAGGAAGGTAGGAAGTGGTGCACCACCGGTGATCATCCTGTGTGAAACACACTGAGAACAGAACATGTTCCGGTCAGAATAAATGTCTGAAAATCGAGATATCATAGAACTTCAAGTGAGAATGTTTTATTTTATGTCATTTTCACAACACGTTGTAAATCAGACAGTTACTCACAGAACACAATTTCACTTGGGACGATAATTGGTGGCACACAACCTCTTGCCTTCTTTTACCAGGTAAATAATCACTTGATTCATGGTAAATACAGCCTACTACACACATAGCAACAGGTTAACAGTTCGTACATAGGTATTGGCATTGTTATTATTATTATTCAAGTTTTGACATTGTCGAGACCAGAGTTCTTTAAGATGGTAAAAGTCCGCCTTGTTGCTAACAGTTAGCCTCCAACTAATTTGCATTTACACCAAAAGATGATGCTCAGAGTCTTATGCCCTGCAGGTGAGACATTGACTGCTAAACAAAACATCTCTTCAAACAATCCTATGCTACACCTTTAAGAAGGGGAATGTGCTGCAAATGTCCAGCTAAGTTGTACTGGTTGAGGGTACCTCAGCTCTGACCTCTCTCCAATATCACGTTTAACACAGTGCTGTGGACATGTATGCTTTTAATTTTCACCTGGGAAATCAAAGACAGAGTGTCACATTGTCACCACAGCAGGACAGCGGACACGCTGTTGACAGAGCGGTATCATCCAGGAGAGGACTTTTCTCCCTGCAACAGGTCAGTGCACCAAAAGCAATTAAATCCACATGGAGTGTCAGCCTATTCCAACTGTATTTTTGCTTTTCTTTTTTCTCGCTATTTTGACCATTTCTCCTTTTCTGCAAATAAATACTAAATGTTCATTTTACTCAAATATTTACCTATAGAAAGTAAAACCAGAGAAACTGCTAATTTTAAGTGGTCTCTTAATTTTTTCCAAAGCTGCAGCTCTATTGCTTCCCTGTTTTATTAAAAACTATTAGAACATGTTCATGAATATCATACCTAACATAATAAAATAACACAAGTGCAGTTATTTTTATTAAATCACTGGCCCACAATGCTAAAGATGATACCAAAAATTACTTTTACACCTGGATTTATGCTACAGGTTAACAATTGCATGGCAGTGATATAACTCTTTAGTTACTTAATGTTAATGAGTTTAAAAAGGAATAAACAAGTTGTACTTGCCCTCTGCTGGCTTCTATGGACAAATATTGAGCAAAAGACATGTTGGTGAAGCAACTTTTCCAAAAAAAAAAAAAAATTAAATACAAGGAAGCATCTTGACAAACAACCTCAGCTCTCACTAATATTTTTTGACACCCAACTATATTTTCTTTCATATTTGAAAATGAATTTCATTTTTTTTCTACAAACGCCAAACGTAACTCATTACCAAACTCAATAAGCAAATTACTTGTTAAAATCAAACTTTTTACAGCTTCATTTGAGCATGTCTTACACTTGAAAGACTGCGTTTTATAATTGATTTACTTCAAGTTGATAAATGATGAAAGAAAATTAGCGAAAGATCAAATACAGTAATTAAGCCACTCAATAGCTTCACAACCTTCTCAGCGGCGACTTTGAGCACTAGCTAACTACACTAGCCAACCAGAGAAGCTAGCTAGCTTAACCCCGCCGAACTAGGTAGAGCGCGAGGTGCATTGTGGGTAATGTAGGCGACAGGTTAGGCAAGTGAGTAATGCGCAGTTACGAATATCTCTGGTTCGCTACATGATAAATTAAGTAGACTGTGTAGGAATAATAAATGTTTTTACACCAGTTGCTATTTTCTACTCTTCTTCCTCTGTTTTAGTTATTTTCTGGGGGAAATCTTACTAAACTCTGGAATTATTCTGGAAGAAGCTCATTTTAAGTCAAACTTTCTTTCAAATTTAGGAGCCGAACTTTAAAGCTGTGAAGGGAAAACACGTTTTTAAAAGACTATTTAAAAAAAACAAAAAGAGGGAGAACATAGCTCGTTTATTACAATTTCAGCTCTGAGAAAGAACGAGCAACTTGGAGTGTCCACTTGATGTAGCATACTCGGTGGGATTCTCTGATGTCAACCCATTTGTTTCGTGATGGATTAAGATCCAGATATGCTGGCTGCTTCATAGCATTAATCTGGTTGTTCCAGAACCAACCTGCCACCATCATCCCTGGTAAGCAATAAATGAGGGAGGTCAACACTCACAGGCAGCTGCAGACGTTTCCCTGGTCACCTTGGAGACGACTGTCAGCCAAGTCTTTACTGTTTCGGCTCTTCTTTGATAGTTTTCTATTTCCCTTGAAGTCCCTGTGACTTTCATTTTAAAGTATTTTATATAATCTTTGTGCTTCAACTGTATGTTTTCCTCTCTCCAATTAACTTTTTAATCAGCGTCCAGTGTTCACTGAACATTATTTAGAGCTAGCCTTACAGACTCTCTATAACCAGCATTTAGATTTGCGAAATTAAAGGTATTAAATAATTAAAAACACCTGTTTCAAACCACATTTTTTCACAAAATGAATGATTCCCTGATTGAACCCCATGCTGCTGTCGTGAACACGCTCCGCTTGATTAATGATTCAGTTACACAGAAACAGCAGCATGTCGTTTAGTTTTCTATTACTCTTCTGCACCGACTAGTAAATTAATCACTTTGTGGAAATTAAATTTTTATAGAAAACAAAATAAAAAATAAATAAAAATAAAGCAGGGATGTTGGACTGCTGTTATTGTTTTAAACATAACTTTGGGTGCACAACTTTGACTTTATGGATTTTATATGCATGTAACAGTTTCAAAGAGGCTGAGTATTGCTGAAATATTTACATATTCCCTTTGAATCTTTGAGGAAAGTGATTACAAATTCTCTGAATTATATTGTGTGGAATTACTTTACAATTGTTTGTAAATCTGTTGAAATATATTTTAAATACACTGCTATATGTATGAACTATGTGAAATTATTTCCAAAGTGAAGTGAATGGATTTGATATGTCAATGTCCGACGAGCAGCTTTAAATATAAGGAGAGAATATTTTGCTTCAAATTTAAAAGAAATATCCTAGTATTTATTTTAAATCTAAAACTAAAAAAAAAAAAAATTCTGTCAAATTTTTAAATTATGATATCCCATATAATGTATTATTTTTGTGCGTAACCATGATTCAACTACTTACCAATTCTCACATCGTTTCCTCCACGATAAAACAAATCAGATTCTAATAAATCCTAAACGTATTTCAGTAATCTAATAATCTGCTTTGCTTTGTGTTGGCAGTAATAAAGTCAAGGCCCAGTCGTCTGTATAAAAGCTTACTTTATGAAGCACAGACTAAATATTCAGTAAATATGTCCTTTACATAGTATGCGCATTCTGTCAAAAAGTTCAAATATACAAACGAAACAAAAAAAAAAAAAAAAAAAAAAAAAAAAAGACAGATCAAATTCTGGCACCAATATGCCAAAGTTGTCAGGGGTTTTTTTCTTCTTCTTTAAATAAAACAAAAACAATCCACTTTTTATTTTGTCACAACCTTATTTTACAGCACAGGCCTAACCTAGAACCTAGAACACGAGGAATCGAAGGTTAGCACGACAGCCAGACAAAGGGACTACGCCGGGGAAGCCTCCCTGTAGCGAAGCGGCTCTTTTTATCCAAACGGCTTTAAAAACGGGTAGTTCCTGCTTCGGACACACGGCTCTTCTTCAGCGGCTTATTTGTTTTCAGTCTGAAAGAGAATCCAGGTTATTCCAGCCAAAGTCCCAAACGAGGATTCCGGACTAAGCCAAACCTGGTCCTCCAAAGCGGCGGAGGCGTCCATATCGTACGGTTAGCGTTTCCAACGTGATCAAAAAACGCATCAGGGTCAAGTGAACGGATACCGAAGTTACTGGTCTACAGTTGTGTCATAAACAGTTACGTTGGGGGGGGACATGTTTGTGTGTGATTGGGGGAGCTTAGGCTCAGTCAATTAAGGTGCTCACAAACAGATGTACTAGCGCATCTCCTGTTCCAACCACAGTCGTCTTCTTCCAGGAAATTCAGGTCCACTGGGTTGCTTTTTGTCTCTTGGTTTGGGAGAAAAAAAACAAAAAACACGAGCCGTAGATCTGCTTTGCCTGTTCTTGGTCTCTACTAAGAAACTTAAACTGGTCCCTTTTTCCTAGAAGTCGCTTCACATCAACAGGAAAAATGTTTTGATGGCCACCGGTTGCCAGATACCGACTGGCTTATCGACTTAGAAACACGAAACTGGAGCAGTCCCGCTGCTCCGCTCTACAAATTGGCCGGTTTTCGTTTCCACGAAGTGAGACATCAGCTTCAGTCGGTGCTGGATACTGGAAACAGGCCAGAGAAAGTTATGACGGGCCCATGTGACGGGTGATGGATCCGAGGGGGTGATAGTGCATGTTCAGTCTCAAAGATAAAGGCTTTGGAGAGACCCAGGCCTGATTGTGCCGGCGGGAAGCCAAACGCGCTCAATCAGCTCGTTGTAGGACAATGAGACCCGGGTATTTAAATTTGTTTAAAATCCTTCAGCTGCTTTTAGCTTCAATATACCAAACTGGAACACATTCACACACCACGACCAACATATCCTGCATCGCCCACAACTTCCTGTCCTGCTCTTGTAACAGCCAGACATATTCTGTTGCATCGCCAAGCCAAAGAGTTTCCATCTCTTGAACTTTTCCACATTTTGTCACGTCACAGCAACAAACCTAAAGGTGTTTAATTGGAGTTTTATGTGGCCAATCAATTTTGTGCAACCACAATTTGAGGTAAATTACAACAAAACTACCACTTTTAAATTAAAATCTGCTTACAAAAGTGTTGGACGCTACAGAAAGCTTTCTGGTTTCTCTCTGTCGTCTTGGTAACTAGGAGCGTCTCCTCTCGTTGTACTATAAATCCACCACTGTTTTTAATTGCTGTATTAAAACTTGGCTGAATACAGCAACCGTTTTCAGATGCAGACTGACCTACATCCTGTTTTTATTGCTGGGAATGGACGAAATATTTTTCCTGTTTTCCTTAATATTTTTGGACTCTATTGTATAGAGTCCAAAAATATTAAGCGTAACGTAGCGCAACTTTCTTCTAACAATATGCCCCAAAACAATTTCAAGTATCTATAATCCGGTTTCTACAAAATAAATAAGTGAATAAAATTTTATTTAGCTAAAAATACTTCATGGTTAGTTTATTGTCGAATAGGTAAAAAAAAAAAGAAAAGAAGAAAAATTAGATTTCAGAACATCGTTTACCACCCTATCCCCAAATATGCACAAAACGCGTCGTGATTTGTCAGAGGCGATACCGACGACCTGCGCTGAAGTTTGTGATACGATAAAATGCTAAAAAATTCAAGAGCATTGCAGACTTGTTTCTGTTCAGTTGGGACAGAAACGCAGCAGTGAGAGGATAACGCAGACAACAGCTCGGAGGGTCTTTCTATCTGACCAGCACTTCTCGAAACCCGCTTTTGTTTCCTGAAAATGTGAAAAATATGAAACAAATGTTAGTGTTTTGGGCAGTTTAAGCAGTCGTTTGATCTCTCTGAGCCAAGGTGCCCTTCAGTAAGGCACTAAACCTCCAGCAGCTCACTAGGAACAGTTTTACCCATTTTACATCCTCCAAAGAGACATGCAAAAAAAAAAAAAAAAATCTTCTGGAAACAGGATGACAAGCCTTCTCTGGGCTAAATAAAGTCAAATAAATAAATAAATATGATAGTTAGGGACTTTATCCTTCTGAGTTAATACTACACACTCTCCTCATACTGTAGGTCCATTTGCTACACGTGCCTGGATGAGTCCAGATGAGTGAAAACGGCCCAATGCTACAGCAGCACGGCGCCTGCCTCGCTACACCTACCGACTCACTTCAGGACCGAAGCACAAGGTCAGGAAAGAAAAACCAGACGGTTCCGACTTGCTTTCCGACTTACTCAAACCACTTGAAGTTCTTCTCCGAGCTAATGGCACTTTGACTAGACAACTGCCCGACTCTGAGATGATAAAAAGTAATACTGACGGTGCTGTGTTGAAGCAGAGATCACAGTTTGGATCGCTCCAAATGTGCGACAACAGGAGCTGAGAGAACGAAGGGTTCAGCAGCTTCCCTCAACTATTGCTCAAGGTCAGGATATTCATCAGGTTTAATAACATCTGGGGGGGAGCGGGGCGGTTTGCCGGGAGGACGGCGGGAAGGGGAGGGGAAGATCCGAGGAGCCACAAAACGCAACGGGCGAGTGACTAAACAGTGCATCCGGGGAGCCTCCCGTTCTGGCCGGAGTGGGACAGGCTGATGGACGGGGAGGAGCGCGTCTTCCGCAGGAGGCACTCTCGACCCGCCAGGGTAGCGTCCGACATCATCCCGCCGAGAACGCTGGCCTCGATCTTCTCCAGGTCGTCCGTCTCGGCGTGGATTTTGGCCTGCAGGAGGCTGACGTACGTCTCGTAGCGAGTCTTCTGCTCAGAGACAGGGCAGGGGGAGAAACGATCAGAATCACTCAACTTAAAGCTACAGTAGCTTAGTAGTAGTATAATAGACAAATAATCCGTTTAGAATTCAGACGTTTAAGAAAATAAAACAGCGTCATGAAGGTCATAACATGGTAGATTCTGCTGGAAAATAAATTACCTAAGTACTTATTGCAATTATAAACTATAATCTTATTGTTTTGAGACCATTTTCAACTGACGTATTGATAACGGCTTAATAATGCAAGTTTCCCCTCTCCAAGACCAATAAATTTTAATTTTGTAAAGAATTTTAACACTAAAACTGGACAATACTTTAACATCCGAGATGAATAAAACACAACAACCAAACAAAACTTAGATCCACACACACGACTGAAACCATAAATAAAGTGGATCAGGATGTCTGCAAACAAAGCTGACCTTCAAAAAATATGAATCAGAGCAAAGAAATGAAAAATTTATGATACGATTAAATTGCTTAAAATGCCCAGAAACAGGAAGGGAGAAAGATGTTCAGTTTAAAGCAGGGTTAAAAAAGTCATTTTTTTTTTATCAAATTGGTTAAACTAAAAACAAAAAACCCCTAAAAAAAAACAAAAACACTTGTCCTGAAACATGTGGACATCCAGATCTACAACGGAACGGTTTAGACATTTTATTTATGTGTAAAGAAATATGTTGTAGCTGTAATTAAAGCAAAACACAGTTCTGCATAGTACCGACCCGGGAGGACACACTGTTAGATTTATTTCTTTTAAATTCATTTTTTTTCTATTTAAGGTTGAAAATTATATTATTTTCCTTCCTCTTCCCAGTCGTGTGCCACTTCGTGTTGATCTACGACCTAAAACTAATTGAAGTTTGTGGCTAAAGGATGACAAAATATTAAACCAATACGTTCTCAAGGCACTCTGGATAACCCGGGATTGTCGCTGATCAAATAATAGAAATCTCAGTGGTTCCTGTTTGCTGAAGCTGATCAAACATGGATGAGTGCCGCAGGAAGCTGCTACCTCGTACGTGAGGTAGTGCTCTTTGAGCCGGTACTCCTCCCAGTCGCGGCCCTTCGGGTCGCCTGAGGGCTGCAGCTTCCTGTGCTCTTCCAGCTCCAAACTCGTCTTCTTCAGCTTGTTCTCGTGACTCAGCAGCTGCTCCTCCTGCACCAACCAAAGACGGCCCGAAAAAAACAAAGCAAAAAACAAAAAATCACTCAGGAATTAGCTGCTGAAAGCTGTGTTTCAAACAAAGTAGCTACTTTGTACCTGGTTCAGTCTGGTGGACGAGGACGGTAGGATGGGCCGGCAGAATTTCTTCATGGATCCGATTGCGGCGGGAAAAGCCGGGGCAGAGAACAGCGCCGCCACCAGGTTTATCCGGAAGATCCAGGACAGCATCTCCTCCTCACTCCTGCAGAGAGAACGGAGAATAAAAACGACTCACCGGCATTTGATCAGCAGGACCAGATTTTAGAAGCTTTTTCTCAGACAAAAAAAAAAAAAAACTAAGGGTGGACCGATCTACTTTTTTCAGTTCCGATGTCGATATCTGAGGTTTAATATCAGCTGATACAGATCCGATACAGAAAAACAGCTGAGCTGACTTTCTTTTTTTAAAGCAGACATAAATGCACTGATTAAAAAAAAATTAATTAATAAGCTTTGTCAAATATTTAAAAACGACTTTAATTTGTTCAGCTAGACAATGTAAAATAAATAAAGGAAGTTTTTACATGTTTTGGTCAAACATGTAAAAATAAAAAGCATCAAACTTTCTTTCAAATGGTTTAGAAAGTTCAATTAGGGATTCCAAATATAACGTAAAAATAACTAATAAATCATGATGTCACTCAGAGCACAAAGCATAGAATTAGACTGAATAGATCTGCCCTTATTAGGCACATTGTCGTCGACAACCGAACTAGAACTTTTTTAATATCAGGACCGATACAGATATCACTATCGGATCTCTAACACAACTCCTCTGATCTGGTGTTAATTATTTAAACATTCATTAATATTAACACGTTAATCCCTGCAGATGTGTTAGTTTCCTGTCTGAGTTGTTCCTTACGGGGCCTGCAGCAGAAACACTCTCCAGTCTGAAGTTTTCAGTTTCAGCACATGGGGCTTCTTGCTGTAGTCGGTGGCACGAGTGGCTAGAGCGTGATGAATCCTCACGGCGTTCTTCAGGTCCGCCTCGGAAATGTCACTGTCTGGTCTGTACTCATCCTGTTGAAAAACAAGAAAAGGAAAATCAGTTTGAGTTTTTTTTTGTAAAGTAAATCTACCGGCTTTACTTGGAAGTCAAACAACTGAACATGTGGTCAGTGCAGCTTTCCAGCCAGCAGAGGGAGACATACACACACCACGCCTCTCACATTTTCTACCACACACACACACACACACACACACACACACACACACACACACACACACACACACACACACACACACCGCAGCAGCTCGCAGCATTCAGCACGGCTGTCGCTGCGGTGGTGGATGTGTTTCTATGGCAACGGAGCAGAGGAAGAGATCTGGTACCTTCTGGAGATATAAGATCATCCCCTTTAGGACCGCGTAGAACTTTTTCCAGCCTCGCCGCCCCTTCGGAGCTGGAAGAGAAACAAACTAGAGTAAAAATCGGTTTCACTGAACAGTCAGTGGATGTAGATGTTTTGTCGGTTCGCTGGCCAGCTCGTGGGCGCTCTCACTTCTTTTGCCGTCCATGTCGGCATCGCTCTTGCGCGTCAGCACCCCGTGTTTGTAGGTGACGGCGTTCAGCTGAACGGGAATGGCGATGAAGGGGTTAGTGCCGTCCGTCACCCTAGCAACACGCTTGCTCCCGCCCTCACACTGGTCCTCCACTAATTCTGACAGACTCTTCCTGAGCTCCTCCTCCTCACTGCGTGTACACACACACACACACACACACATTGAGATAAAAAAAACACCAAGATGCAAAAAAAAAAAAAAAAAATTTAAATTAGCTTACATATTCCAAAAAATACTTCTAAAAGGTGAACTCACATTGCCCACTCCAGCTTTTCGTTCTTGATTGAGTTATACAAGACCTGTGACACAGACAGGAGGAAAATAAATCCTTTTTCATCTCCGCTTGTTTCAGTTTCAGTTCTGGTGGGAAATATAATAAGAAATAATGGGAAATAAAAGTTTATTGTACCTTTAATAATTCTTTAGGGAAGTCATTGTCGTTGTTGAGGCCATCTAGGTTACTAATAAACTGCTGGCAAGACATTTTCTTCCCAATGTTCTGAGGACAGGAGAAAAAGCAACGTAACAGCTTGAGTCAATAAAGTTTTGTCAGTGGGAATATATGTGAAAATGTAAAGATGATGCATTTCCTGTGGTTCTTTTTTTTTTTTCCTTTCACTTGGTTGCAGTTTCACAGCTCTCCCACTGGGTGGCAGTGTTAAGCTGCTAGAGTTCAGCAGCGCCTCTGCTTTCATAAGAGGTTAGCTAGCAGCTACCTACCGCAGAGGAAGTGTTGGCAAGTAATTACGGTCCAACATTAGTGTACGATAAACGAGAGAGAGCTGTTTGTAATTGCAGTCAAACTATCTGAATGAATACAAATGATAAAATAAATACCAGGTAACAATGCTACTGTTTTTAAAGAAATTGTTATGAGATTTGAATGGATTCAAACTCAGTTTTAGGTATATAGTTATTACAATAACTGGCACTCTGGTTTATTGGTAAAATGATAACTTGTCAAATTTAAAAATAAAGCTACTAATTCCAACATGGGTATGTTTAATTATAGGCTTCGCGGTAAGCTATGAAGTTTTAAAATATTTCACTTTAATGCAACATCTGCAAAAAATATATTCATCTGTTGTTACTGTAGTATAATCTCTGAGCATTTTAGAAAATTTAACTTTTGATTTGACCAGATTTATTTTAAGTGGGGAAAAAAGCAAGTTAATAAAAGCAAAACTAAATGACCAGTTTTGAATCCCTTCTGCTAAAACTTTAAATTCACCAGCAGGACAACACTTTGCCTCATATTTCACAAGCTCCAGTGAAGGTTAGCAAAGTCCTCACTTATGATCGATGAATATTTGAACCTCACTCTCTTTTCTACATGGCATCAAATGGTTGCTATGGATACGTGGTTCTCCAACGGTAATGCCCAAAATGTCCTCACTGTGCATATTTAGCGTAAATAGTGTCAGAGTCCAGTCTTTGTGGACTGTCCTCTGTCACCATCATGTGTTGGACTTTGTTCTATTATGTAGCCACGTTTCTTTCATTTACAGTCGTCTTTAGCTTTTTATTTGCAGCTTCCTGTTTTATTTTGACTAGTATAGCTAATATGTGTTTTCTTAATGTTTTGGTCTTTCCCCCGTCTCATGCTGGGTTTGGATTTTCTCAAGTTTAGATGTGTGTGTCTATAGTTTACCAGCTTCTGGTTTGTTCTGCAAAAAAACCCCAAAATATCACCAAGTATTTTTGGTTTAGCTTCTAGTTTAATATCTTAGTACACTTGAAATAAGACATAACTAACTTCCAAGTAACTTTTCAGGAAGAAAAGGGCTTGTTCAAATTATTTCACTTATTACAAGACATTTTTTCCAAAATATAAATGAAATAATAGTAGTTTTTCATTGATATTAAGGAATTATTGGCTCTTATATTTTGCTGGAAAGTTACTTGCAGGTTAGTTTTGTCTTATTTCAAGACAAAAATTCAATAAAAGAAAAACTTATTTTATTGCTTTTCACACATCTGTACTGGGGGACAAAAAACAAATGTGAGCTGTGCCGTTTTAGCTGGTAAAAGGAGGGCAACGCGTCTACAGGGAGACTCTTAGTTGGCAAGCATACTCACCACCTGCAGGGGCAGAGACAGACCAGGGGCCAGATTTGGTTAGCAGGGGGAAGGATTTGAAAAGGAGAAAAGGGAATTGAAAAGACAGAGAGGATATTAGTTAATACTGCTAGTGAGGGTAGAAGTGAAGTGAAGAGCAGGGCCAAGGAGAGGCAAACTGTGAACTGACAGCGCTCCAGTTTTCACACCGCACACAGGAGACGGTTCCATTAGACGAGACATAAGCAGGTCATAAAGTAGGCCGAGGAGAGAGTGAAACAGCAAAAAGGACAGACGGGTAGAAAAAAAAAGAAATGCAGAAAACGCGTCAAAGACGTGCCGTCCTGACGGTAAGTCATCTCAGATATTTTGCATCACGTTTAAAGAAGACTTTATAAATTAGAAATCAGAAAAAACGTAGAGGCGGAAAGACGACGGTGCGTACATGTCCATGTAGATCAGTGTTGAGTAGCATTAGCGCGCAGGTCAATGTGTGGGCTCCATCTGCAAAAAGATGATGAAGAAGGTCGATATCAGAGGGATCGAAGTGAGCCGAATTGCTCTTTAAGTAAAATAAGGCAAATCCTGAACGTGTTTAATGAGGCGGGTTGAGTCAAACCTTCAGAGGTGGGCGTCAGTGGGTTGCAGTGACAGTAACGTCTGGAGAAATGGACGAGGACCCGCTCTCTTTCCTGAGTTTCTCCCATCAGTGGAAAGGCCTTTAAGAAGTTCCTGTAACACAAAAACAGTCCGATGAAACGAGAACTGATGTTAATCTGTTCTAATTTCAATAATGAGAACTACGACCGCTGTTACCATGAGCTGAAAACCCTACGTGTCATGTCTGATATGCTGTAGGGCTGAAACGATTAATCGGATTAATTGTGATTAATCAATTACTGAAACGATCGTCAATGACTTTAGTAATCAATCGGTTAAAAAAAGAAGCACGTTCAAAGCAATAATTAAGTCAAAGCTGTACAAAATATACATTTTGCATTGAGGGTAAAAAACAAATAAACCTTTGTCTGTAAATATGTTTTAGCCAAAACTCCTCAAGTAGCTTCACCTGATTCAAACTCTCTAACAAAGCAATACTATTTTCATCTTAATGCATTTCTAGTATTGTGTAGAAAAACGCATAGGTGGTTACATGAAAAATATGTAAAATGAGCCAAAAATTTTTTATCCGATTAACTGATTAAACAGTATAATTGATTAATCATTAGAATAATAGATAGATTAATCAATTGCTAAAATAATCATCAGCTGCAGCCCTAATGTACTGTAAGTTGCACAGGATAATCGACGTCAACACTGTCAAGTTGATTAGCTGAGAACTAACGTATGTGTGTGTGTGTGTGTGCGTGTGTGAAGATCTTCTGTCATCCATTTGCCTCTAAAATTTGCTGAGTAAGCGTTACCTCAGGGCTCGGTCGAGGGACAGGCCAGAGAAATCAAAGTAACTCAGGTACTCTGAAGCCACCAGCTGACTGAACTCGTTGCTGCAGAGAGAGAGAGAAATAATCAGCATCAGTAGGTCAACGTGACACCAGAGGATGCAGCCTCTTATAAAAACATTCAAATCTCTTGAAGTTTTTCCACTTTGTAACCACAAGATTCTACGTGTTTTCTATTAGGATTTTATTGAACAGATCAACACAATGTGGTACTGATCTGTGAAATGAGAGCTGGAATGAATGCATGAATCCAAGATCATTAAAGTCTCATCAGAATGGAAATTGTTTTTTTTCTTGTTGTTCTGTTGATGTGCAGTGTTAGTTTTTCATTACACGCAGTTTTTTGTGAGCTGGCCAAAAAGTTAAACTTTGGTCTCACCTACCCTACAAGAGCACTTTGTTCTTCATGTTGCCGTTTCCTACACGACTTGTGGCAAATTGTAAATGGAGCTTCTTTTGTATTTCCTTCAACAACATGAGCCGTTATGATCCATAGGTGTTTGGACTTGTAGCTTCAGCTATTTTCTGCTTTTTTATCATTTCTTTATAGTTTGTTTCATTATACCCAGCCATTTTAGCTTGTCCCTTGTTAGTCCAGTTATTGTCATTGTCTATGTCACAACATATACAAACACTTTAAAAAAAATCATTCAGGGGTTTTACTCATAAACTCCCCAAAAAAAACACGTTTCTCTTTCAGAAGGAAAGTTTGCCGATTTATTTGCAGAGAAACAAGTTACATTTACTTGAGTAATTTTTTTGTGTGTACAGACAGCACTTGGGAAAATGTTGTTGATTTCTGTGTTTTTATGATGTAAAACACTTTGAACTGACTTGTTGCTGAAACGTGCTACGCAAATAAAGTTTGATTGAGTGATTAAATGATATGAAGTATCGCTACTCTTACTTTACTTTAACTTACTTTAAAGTTTTTACTTTAACTTGCGTAAAGCCATGTTGAAGCAGTGCTACTCTTACTTGAGTTCAGTGTTTTGGTTGCTATCTGCTCATGCGTCATACTGACTCACTTTTTGCCCAGGTGTCTGGCGACGTCGCAGCGCTTGAAGCCGTCCAGGTGATACAGGCGCTTGGCCAGCCTCTTGGCGGCCTCGCTGTCGACTCGGCAGCCATTGGCCAGAGTGTCGGTGCTGCCGCGCTCCAGACTGCCCAGATCGCACTCCTCCAAGTCAGACGGCACGTCTGACAGGTTGGCATCGCTGGGAAAGAGAACATACGCACACAGACACACACAGACACACACAGACAGACACACACACACACAACAGATGCAAGAGCTCAAGTTAATGAACGGACGAAAAGAAACAGTTTTTTACCTCGGCTCTCAGATTTGTTCTATGCCTTTTCCTCCGGTTCTGGGCCGACGCTGATCGGGGGTAGCGTGTCATAAAGCGCAGGAAACCACAGGTGCACAGATCCATCCACCTCCAGCGGCAAAGCATCCTTAGGTTGGAGGGGAGACATTCTAACACTTGACCTTAGCTGTGATGCTAGCTGCACAACTGTAAAGTCTGACTGTTACAAAGCTCTCCTGATAACGTCAGACACCTGCCAGGTTTCTGAACCAGTGACTCTAAACTACTTTTTTTGTGAATCTCCTGTTACAGCAGGAACACACACACACACACACACACACACACACACACACACGCACGCACACAGGTTTGTGCCAAGAAACTGGAAGGTGAAAACAGCAGCAGCAGCTTTGCAGTTGTAGGTGGTAAGTATACGCTCATGCTGACTTCAGCAACTCCCATGAAACTGTCCTTAAGGGTGACACTCAAAGTCAAAAACTATTCAGCCGTTCAATTTGTGATTTTCCCCAACTGTCTGGCAAAATGAAAAACAAAATGTCCAATCCCGTAAAAGCTAAGACGACGGGAAAACAAACACAAACGAGCAGGAAAACTGTAAATAAACACGTTTGCTTGCAACAACATGACAGTTCCACAAGATGACAGACCTTTTTGGGGTTTTTTTTTAGTAATAAATCATAATTTAGACAATATAATCGTTCCAGCGAACGGCTGAATGAGGATGAATTATAAAAACATCTCCATCTTAAGTTCCTTTCTGCTCCGCTGGGTTTCAATGGCACCTGTTAATTGTCAAGGTTCGTTTTAAACACAACAAACACATTTGAAAGCTCCTGGAAAACAAAGCATGAAAAAAAGAAAATCTACCAACACCGTTTCTGACGTCCCGTCCCGCGTTACAATAGCCATGTACTGTTGTCAACTAAAACACTAGAGAAGCTAAGCAGCTCAGTCCAAATAACCGTTTATGGGTCGGTCTCATACTGTACACAGTTGTTAGGCTGTTGTCAAGTAAGCAGAGAATCAATGTGCAAGTATTAATTAGTGCCCTGCTTGTTTATTTATGACCTACCTAATTGACGTTGAGCTGCAGTTTGAGAGCATTACACACTTTACTCTGCAAAGTACTTCACTGCCGAGTCAACCAGGAAGTGAATGAGCCTTTTCAGGGACATTTTAATAAACCGTGTTTGTGTTTGATTGCCAGTTTGAAAAATGCTCTTATTTAAATTGCTTCTGCACCGAGCAACTTGATTTGTGTCCCAGGAGCTTTCTTCTGGATTACCCACTTATGTGTTAACAGCGCTTTATTTCAACGTCAACGCCACAGAGAGTGTTTTGGCATTTGCTTACCAATTTATGACAAATCGTACAGATTTATTCACCTCCACTAATCTGACTGGCGTTTCCTCATTTCCTGTTTGAGCATGACGACCGGCATTCTCACCAGATGACTCAGATGTTGTTGTTTTTTCTCTTGCTTAATCTGATCAGCCAAATTTCATTACTGTGACAAATTCAATACATTACAGACCAGCTGATTAGATGGCTACCATGGAAGCAGCTAACGCTAAGTAGCCTGTCCTAGCAGAACAACGGCTGAAGTGTAACACAGAAACAGAAAGATGGCAGAGAATGTTTCTTCTGTTTACATGCTGATGCAAACGTTGAACTTTTTCAGACGTTAAAACCACAAACGTCTATATATTTATGTTCTACAAATAAAAATAAATGTGTATTCCTCCAAATCACTACCAAATACTTTAACGACAGAAAAAAAGGCTAATCTTTTTGGAGGTAGAGTTGGAAAAAAATAAAATCTGAAAACTAAAGTACCGTACCCAGTAATCAGTATTGGTCCCACACTGATGCTGATTTGGTAAGGTAATTTTATTTATGCAGCACATTTCAGCAGCAAGGCAATCGAAAGTGCTTTACACGAATTAAAAGGAAATAATAATAAAATAAAACAAGCCAAAGGAAAGAGAAAAGAAAAATAAGACTCTAATAATGTTGATCTAAGGTATATAAACGAGATGCTCCTGTTCAGGGTTGCTAGATAAATATTATCCTCTGGTCTAAATCCTTTTCTGGGTTGGAAGAATAGGAGTCTCTGCATAATAATCTAAGAAGTATGTTGGTCTAAATAGTGAGAACTCCACAGTTTATATATATATATATAAATAAAAGCTAGAGTGATCTAAAGTAATGAGAGCATTGATACTGTGGACTGACCCACCCACCTCCACCTTCCACTGATAAACAGTGGTCCGTCTCAAATGAACCAGATGCTCATGTCTCGCTTTCATTCCTCATCAGAAATTGTGCTAAGCTGAACAGGTTAAGCAGCACGATGCTAGCCGCCATTGTTTTTGTTGCCATCTGCCCATCCACATGTCAAATGAGTCCCACAGCCGTGCGTTCTGCGCCTTCGCGCCTCGGTACTGGGTGCTACAGAAACGTTTCACTCCCGGTTTCAGAAAGTGCCGGTGTCAGAGACTGCGGTCACTAGTGTAACATTTTTGCTGTGGGATCGCAACAAAAATGTTACGGTTCAACTGCAAACGTGGATCTCAGATAAGATCCTGACATCACACACAAAAGTTTGTGGTTTTAACAGGACAGAAAGTCTAACGGTATATTTAGACACTTGACCTACATCCTTCATGAAGGGCCTGGATGTTGACGCTCTTTGCAAGGTTTCACTCGAGTGTTGCTCTTCATCTACCTATTTACTTCTTAGGACTTAAATAAAAGTTATTTATCGTATCAGTACAGCTCCAGGGAACATAAACAGCTGCATTGCGATGAGCTGCCTCATGTAAACTCCTCTGCCTTATCGTGGCGAAGCATCAGTCGCACGAACCGTGTTGCGATGGCGGATAGAGACTGTAGAAACCGAGAGCGTGAGCTCAGCCTTGGAGACAGGGTGGGGAGTTTCCAAGAGGTTTGAATAACGAGAAAAAGAAAACCCTCTGTTCTTTGGCGTGGAGGAGAAGTCATCTGATTTTATTTTGAGATGGGACTTAAACGCTTCCTGTGATGCTCCCAGTGGAGAGGCTCACAGGAACACGTGAAACAGGGCGGAGGCCGACAGAGTGAGACCCTTCAATCTGCAGCATAAAGCCTGTAGGGACTGCTGCTTATTTAGTCTTTAAATTCATATAAGCTCCATATGGAGACACAGAAACACCTTCAACTCATTGGGCCTCAGCTACAGACTCTGATCACTGGAGGAACCACAAACACAATGAAAAGAGGTCACTGCTAAGCCGTCCCTGCAGTAGAAATTGCTCTCGCTTGTCTGACCATATTAATTCCCAAGCTTCAGAGAGACCTCATAAATCATTCAAAACTGATATCGGTCATGGGGTAAACATGACACACACACACACACACACACACACACACACACACACACACACACACACAAAAACACACACAAAACAATGGAGATTGGACACAATATTAAAGAATTACACTCAGATTTCGAGACCAGACACTTGGAGTTGCCAAAGGCCAAGTGACACACAGCAGCACTATTAGTGTATCTAAAACCACAATTCTGTACCCCGAGGCCAAGAGTATTCAGCTACCGTGGCTGCCGCTCAGTCTGCACGCGTGTGTGACTGTGTCAGAGTCAGAGAGCATGAAGAGGCACGCCTGTGACTCACATGCTAATCTTTTGCAGCGTACCGCCGGTACCCACACCTAGAAGATCAAGGCAAGGTGTGAGTGGGCGTGACTGGGAGGGAGGTGGATGGTGGTCACCGTGACATTTTTAAAAGGTGGTGTGTGTGTGAGTGTGTGAGGAAATAATGTTGAATAATAGGGAATTGGCCAAGTTACGCAATTCAAATGGTTTCTTTTTTTTCTGTGAATAATGATTGATAGGGAAACCAGAAGCATTGTGGGAAAAGACAAGTGTGCGTTTGTTATTGCATGTGATATGTTGCAGCTTGTAGATGTAATTATGTGGAAACGCTGCTGCAATGCTGGACCTCAACATTCAAAACAAGCAACACCTCCAGACTGATTTACACAGAGTTGCTAATGTTAATGCTGTTCACAAACCGTTCTTCGTTCTTTTTGAACTTATCTCTGATTAAATCTGATGGTGTAGCATTAAATGTGGTGTATTCCTAAGAAATTTAAAGTTTAAACACAAATTACAGAATATTTGATCATTTTATGGAATGCTTTAGTACCATTCTTGCTAACTCTTAAATTAGTAGTACATCTTGGACCTGAGGCTCTGAAAACATGTGATTAGCAATGATTTTTATCTGAATAATTAAGTAATGACCCGACAAATACAGAGATTTGTGTTTGGAGATTTTAGCCTGCAGCTCATCAGAACTTACTTTAGCTAATCTTGAGTGACTTGGTAGAGATAAATACTTTCATGTCTTACAGCCTCATAAATCAGGATCAAAAGCTCTATATAAAACATTAGCTTAGTTACACACCAGGATCGTTGCTTTTTCATTAAAGCCAAAAATGTTTGTTCAAAGGTTACTCTGTGATCCCAGTAAAATATTAGCAGAACTACTGACTCATTTCCACTTTTTTTTTTTGGCATCCTATTTTTTAATGCCGCCTCCCCTCAACTATAAACCCATCAAACGGATCTTGACGCCAAACTCACAGGAGCTGCAGCAGGAAGTCGAAGTGAACATCATATTCCTCCTTCCACATCTCGGATCCTGGACGTGAGCGGGGGAAGGCGCGCTGCGGACCGACCCCCTCATCCTCCAGCGGCTGGGAAAACGGGCATCGTCCCGGTTTGCGGGCTTAACGTCAAGCTGCAAACGATCTGCTGAGCGCCGACCGGATCCCAGGATAAAAACGCTGACTGTTCCTGGTCAGCCTGTAGGGTTAGCGCTGGCTAGTTCGGGCGAGCGGCAGGAGGCGGGGGGTGAGGTCGTACTGTAGAGGTTTTCCTTGAAGTTTCTTGGTTGGTGTGGGCTCCTCACAAAGGAGAGGATGTTGGAGGCGGAGCGACCTGCTGGACAGACTTTTTCCTGACGGATTGCGCTGTTCCTAGTGGTGGCTTTACAATGGCCCTGTGTATCCGGGCCAGCACAACTTCCTCTGCGCTAAAATATCGAGACTCGAGGCCAACAGATCGGGTCTGTGTGCGCGGGGTGTCCCGACTTGTGGATACGACTGAGCTTTTTCTGCATGTTTGGAGGCACAATCAGAAAATACTGGCCTGGATTTGTATTAAAACTCACCAACCAAGTAAGTAATGAGGATGAGCAATATCAGAAAACATCCAATCTATTGCTGAGTATTCGATTGCCTTCGTACAGGGCCGGATTTAAATTAATAAGGGCCCTTGAGCTGGAGACAGGTTTGGTACCCCATCACAAAAAATTTGAAAACATCTAGCAGATGGCTCCATGTTGCCTCCCCCCCCCCAAAAAAAAAATAAAATATGTTTTTTCAAATATTTGAGAGTATTTAATTATTTTTGTTTTAAATCCAACAATATTTTAATAAAACGCCACATGCGAAATAATCCCTTGACATCAATATGAGATACAATATAAAACATGCACCAAACAAAACAATTATTTTAACATTCCCTATTCCACTCGATTCCAATCTCTCTTCACAGCTCAGTCAGTCAACTAGACCTTTACGAAAAGCAAAGCACAAAAAAAGACCTTCACGTTCCATCAGGATGACCAGAAATACAGCCAGAGTAACAGTCGAATGGGTTTTAATCAAAGTGCGTTAGAACGGTCTAGTTCTGAAGTCTGCAACCTTTTCAGTCCAAGGAGCCATTTCTGTCTTCATTTCAACAAAATAAAACAGTCTTGGTGTGGCTGTGAATTATTTAGTGGCAAAATGATAAACATGAGCTTACAAAACCAAGGCGGTGACAGAAAGCAACAAATGGAGAGTGAGTGAGTGAGTGAGTGAGGGAGAGAGAGAGGAGTTTAAATACTGGCAGAGTGACCTCTGGTACAACAGACTGGGGCTGATGAGCTAACGGGTTGCAGGTGTGAGAGGAGAGAGCTTACTTGTCTTACTCCATCAGTGCTTGGGGGAAGCAACAGTTTCACTTTACTTTATTATTTTTCGACAACTGACTGAGGATTGATCAGGTTCTTGGTGGGACTTTCACGGGCACTGACCCAATATTCAAAGACATTTAGCTATCGCTTTGCCTCATGACAGAGTGCTCCATCATGCTGAACAAAAAACACAACATAACAAAAACATGGATTATTGAGTTCCTGCTGGATCACTGGGGGGAGTTGCTCTTAGAGAATGTTTTGATCCCATTATTTATGTCAATGATGTTAGTTAAAGCTTTGTGTGAGTCTACCCAACGAGACACGAGACGATGACTAATGTGAGCACTGCAAAAACACAAAATCTTACCAAGTATTTTTGGTCTAGGTTCTAGTGCAAATATCTCGTCACACTTGAAATAAGACAAAACTAAATCAGAAGTAACTTTTCAGCAAGATATGAGCTTATTTAGGAAAATAATTCATTGATATTGATGAAAAGGTACTTAACAGATTAGCAGATAAATTTACTTATAACAAGCCAGTTTCCCCTTGTTATTAGTGAAATAATCTGAAAGTGGAACTAGAGCTTTTTTATGAACATTAAGGAATTATTGACTTAATCTCCTCTATCTTGCTGAAAACTTTCTCATAGTTAGCTTTGTCTTATGTCAGGTGCACTACGATATTTTAGACCAAAAATACTTGGTAAGATTTTGTTTTTGCAGTGTGCAAGTGTTTCCTTGCAGAAGAATGATTTGCTTTGGAATAAATCATTCTGTGTTTCTAGTTCAGTCAGAGTGACAGTGAAATCAGCGGCCCTGTCCACATGAATACATCCCTCTTAGCTTGAAGTGATGCATCAATTTAGGGCATCGTAAGTACAAATCCAGTTTTTCCTCATCAAGTTCATTTTCATTATCTTCACTGACTATAAGTAGTTGCGAATCATTTCATTTCATCAGAGCACTTTTCACTGAAAACACACTGAATGCAAATTGCCACCATAAATAAACGAAGTAGTAAAGTTTGTGAAAATAAGATTCCTGTCCGTTTGCGACCTGTAAGGAGCGTGTGGAGGTTTTTGCTGCTGAGCTCTGGTCACAAGTCAGTCTGCCGTGACTCACCGACTCTGTCACTCACTGACAATAGACCAGACGGCAGAATTTATAGACCTGCCCGACGACAGCCTATTTTCACAGCAGACGGCAACTCGGAAAGTCTCCTGCTTAACCAGAAGATGTTACGGAAATCATAAGCAGCCTGATAAAGTCGTCCTCACACAAGGTTTTTGAATTAAATGTCCAGACAATAGCGCCATGATGGAAAGCTTGATTCAAAAGCTGAGCGTTTTTGGGCTTTTGGCTCCATCTGTATTATATCCATCATACACTGACACCTGCCTGTGCTTCCAGTGAAAACAGACATATATGGGATTAAATTGGTGCTGATAAAAATTTTTTTTGATGTAGTTATTTTTTGTCTTTTGGTCTATTTAACGTGATTAAGACTTTTTCTAAAATGTACATTGACACCAGTCATTTAACAGGGAGTGAAAAAGGGGTTGATATTCATTACTAAAATTACAATGAGATGCATTTTTCTTTATGTAAGAGTAATTATATCCATGATCAGAGCAACCATGACCGCTAACTGAAGGTTAAAGTCAGTTAGGAGGAAGAAAAGAGATGCTCACTATGGTCTGCAACAACGCTGAGGCATTTGGTGTGTGTCAAAGTATGGAGGGCAGGAACTAGGTTTGGGTGATAAATCTAATTTTTGGTTTTTGAGGATTTAATTTTGGAAGGAGAAAAAAAAACATATCTGACAATACACCAGACGGCAGAATTTATAGACCTGCAAAAACGACAGCCTATTTTCACAGCAGGCGGCAACTCGGAAAGTCTCCTGCTTAACCAGAAGGAGTTACGGAAATCATAAGCAGCCTGATAAAGTCATCCTTTATCAGGACGATAAAGGACGTCCTTTATTATTTAGGTTTGTTATTTATTTTTACATTATTTTTATTATTCCTGATTGTACTGACTGAAAAATGAAAGTTCTGTTATTTTTACATGTTTGATCAAGCTTGTGAAGCTATTGGTGTGTTTAAGTGAGGCAGAGTTAGCAAATGAATCTGTAATTCATTTATGTCTGTTTTTTTTTTTTTTTTAAAGAAACATTTAAAGTCAATTCAGCTTTGTTTTCCTGGATCGGAATCAGGCCATACTAAACCTCAGATATCGGTATCAGAAGTGAAAAAAGAGGATCGGTGAATCCCTAATTAAAGAAAAGCAAATTTATCTAAGGACAGGACTTGTTAATTAGAGACTTTTAACATCAATTCTGCATCACAGACAATAAGAAGAATCCTCGGTGCCAAGCCTGGAGCTTCTTCTGGTATCTGCCATGAAAATCAAAACAACTAAAAGTTTCACTTTCATAATGAAAGAAAGCTCTAGCATTTACCTGCAAACCTGTTTTTTCGCCATAGTGTTGATCTATTTCCAGTCTCGCTCTGTCAGTCTCCCTTTACAGACACAGCAACACAACATCACCACTTTAGCTGCAAACAATGAACAATGGTGACCTCTTTTGGCTGAGTGAGACCAATTATGCTCAGGTGTGGGATTGTGTTTGGTGAAACACTGAACAGCAGCCTCGTCTGACTCGCAGAGATTAACCTCTGGGAAAACAAAAAAAAAAAAAAAAAACAGCCACGCTTTTACAGTGAACAGCATCCCGGGCTGCGGTGGGAAGAGCCTCCGCCAGCCAAAACAGTCGTTGCTACAGTAAGAATGTGGGATGTGTCATTAAACACGGAGTCGGGCTATAAATAGAGACGGCTAAATCTGCCAGCGTTGAAATGATTCCCTTACTGTGTGCGTTGCGGAAAGTGGCTGGAAGGAAAGAAGGAAATTTTGTGCTGCTGGATGTTTTTAAAAAGAAAAAAAAAAAAAGTGTGTAATCATCTTTTTGTGTCTTTGTATGTGTGTGTGTGTTTGTGTCTATATAGCCGCCTATGTGAGAGCCAGGAAAAGATAATCTGCAGGATGTTTCAGCTCAGCTATAGAACCATGCTGAGATTTTTATTTCCTAAGTAATGCCATGAAAGAGAGAGAGACAGAGAGAGAGACATTTCCTATGTGTGTCGTTGAGGAAGCTTCGGGATGTGAGCGAATTAAGCGCAGCCCTTGTTTACGTAAGCGCTGCTGCTGGCCCGTGAGTCTTTTATGCCGATGTGCGTTTCTCACTCCACGTACATGAAAGAGATTAGTCCACACGCCAGAGCTGCTCCTCTGATATGGAAACAACTGCGCCTGGCTTTCATCTGCTTTCCCTGGCGCTCTGATCTGTGGGGCCTCGTGAGGCGGCGGGGAGGAGCGCATGCAGCAACGCAACGCATGCACGCAAATAACCGACCAGGAACAAACCCAAGCAACGCAGGGAGACCCATCTATCTGTGTGTGTGCTAATAGTTCAGTTCGTATTGGTGTGTAAACTGCTGTTACTAATGTCAGGAGGGAAGTTCCATATAATTGGTACAAATAAGAAGCCAAAACTGCAATCAGGTTAGAATCCTGAAAGAATTCACAAAAGGCAGAGGAGGCGGATTTATTAAAAAAAAACTAAACTAAAGTATCATCCTTCTCCAACAGTTTCTGCAGCTTCGTCAGTCACATATGCTGCTCCAACTGCTTCGCGCTGCATGCTAATGGTTTCTTGCAAACACACACTTCAGCTGTTGTGTGATTGATATTCAGTCGGCGTCCTCACACGTTCTACCAAATGTCAAATGTCAAATAATCCACATCCAGAGATGCATGTCTCCTCAAAGAAAACGGCAAATTCATTCGCGGCCCGCATTTTGTGTTTCTGTATTTGGCCTCCGGCCAGAACAATGGCTGGTGTTTGTTTGTCACACCGGTTGAGAAGACGGCCTTTCAGATCTGTTAGCTCTACAGTCTGTTCTCCCTTCTCTACGGATTTAACAAAAAACTCTACACCATTTATTAATCTATGACAGAGTATTAGGGCCATACTGAGACAAAATAAAATCTAAAAAAATACAATTATGAGAATGGTCATAACAGTAAGACAATAAAGTAAAACTATTATGAGAATGAAGTTGTAATATTATGACTTTATTTTGTATTATTTTAACTTTATTCTTGTACGGGTGTATCTAATATTATGTAATTTTATTACTTTGTTCCTGTAATTGAATTTTAAAAAAAATTCTCAGCATGGCCATATACACCGTCATATTAATCGACACTATTTAGAAGAAAGTAAAATTATTAAACCAGTCCTAGTAAAAGTAATTAATGTCACATACAGACTTTGAAAAGGCAGTATTATGTATTTTCCAGGCACATGGTGCTATTTCATAGCACAATCACATAATTATGCTAACTTCAGTTGTTATGAAAATGCTGCTCAAATATGACTTAAAATAAATCTCACTTTATAATTTATCAACCTGAAATTGAGCCTCTGTCTCTTTAAGAAGCTGCTGCTCTTTCTGAAGCTCCGCCTTCAGGAAGTCATCACAACATGGCTGCTCTATTAACCCTTTAATAAATGTTTTTACCACCGTTTATCTGAGAAGTAGCTCCTGAAAAGTCATGTTCGGAGTTTCCCTCAAATGATGTGAACTTACAGGACATTGAGGCGTCCTGATCAGACGAGACTTTACACACAAAGCGAAAAACTATTGATGCTGCCACATTCCCACTGCGGAGCATGGCAGTGGGAGCATCATCCTGTGGGGGATGGGATACAGTACACAGGACAGTCCAGGAGGAAAACGTGCAGGCTGATAACAAATAAAATGCAAACTTGTCACCACTTTCACTCTTTCCCACTTTAAAACTACGCACTACCGTTTGCTGATCTATTGCATAAAATCCCAACGCAATGCGTCGATGTTTGTGGCTCAACGTGATAAGATGTGAAAAAGCTCAAGGGTACGCATATCTTTGTAAAACACTGTATCTGTTGCCGCACAGCCACTCTGTCCTGCGGTGAGAAAGACGAGCTGTTCGTGACGCTCCGGGAGCCGAGATGTGCAACCACGGCTAGTCACTGAAAAGAACGGAGGAGAGGAAAGGAGGATAAGAAGCAGCAGAAGAAAAACACCGAGAGGGGAAATGGAAAACAGTGGGATGCGATAAACAGAGGAGGACGGTGTGTTTGTGGACGAGTGGGGGGAGTGTGGGTGATTTTAGATGAGATAAAATGGCTCAAGAGGAGAAATGAATGGAACGTGAGAATAACAGGGAGACAGAAAAGGAAGCTCAAAATGTTGTAACGGTGCATGTCATACGTTTAAAAAAAACATCACTGATGTCTTATAATACCCATTTACAAGAAAATCCAACTAAAGAATGTCCTTTTAAATACAAAAAACTATGTGGATGGAGATTACAGGCTGTATTTGATGACAATAAACAGGCATTTATGAAAGAATAAGTAAAACAAAATCTACTTTTAGAAGTAAGGACGTACCCCAAAAATCGGTTCATATAAGACAGGGGTGTCCAAAGTCGGTCCTACCTTGTGGCAATAACAACCTTTTCAGCTTGTCAATGTTCTTCTTAGGCCTTTAATGAGCCGTCATTTGATCCAGGTGTGTTAAACCAGGGAGAGACACTAAAACACACAGGATGCCGGCCCTCCAGGACCCACTTTGGGCACCACTGATATAAGAATTGCGATTCTCATTTGCTACGATTCAGAATCAATTTAAAAAGTTCCAAACTTGATTTTAAAAAACAAAACAAGTCTGCTGCCTTTCAGCCTCCATTTTGTGACTACGGGGACGTTCTGACGTCACCATGGAGACGGGACCTGGACATATGAACGCATGACAGTAGCTGTGTTGCCACTGACCATAAAATTGTGCAAATTGGAAAATAAATCTGCTTAATGGAAGCACGGCGATTTTGAAAAAGCTCATGTTTTCCCATGAAAGTTTTGTGCGCCAAGATGACATAATTGTATCAAAATGTGATCAACAACCGGATGTTACTACTGGCAGAAAAGACAAAGAAGACAACAGGAAGAGGTAGGAAGATGGAGCAGCTTGTTTTTTTAATGTTTGTAACGTGAAGTCTTATTCACGCAGGATTTTAATTGTGTTATTTAATGGAATTCGAAAGTGTGCTTTTTTTGACATTAACGGAAATATCGACAAAGTTTTGCAAACATAATGAAAACGTAGATCATAAAGAGGAAAGTAAAAAAAAAAGAAAACGTAGATAATAAAGAGGAAAGTAAAAAAAAAAAAGAAAGAGAGAGAGAGATTCAACCGGCCCCGTTTTTGTTGAAGGAAAACATTTTGGACTTATTTTGTTTCTCACAGAAGAGAAGACTGAGACTGACATGAGCTTTACCTTGGTAAAATTCACAAAATGAAGATTGAGGACTTCGGAAACACGGCAGCTACGCTACAGCAGAGTCAACTTCTGGATGGAAACTGTAACGTTGTCATCCACAGAGGGTGGCGCTCTCTCTGTCACTGCTTTGTAAAAACACAATGGAGAATGCAGTGAGGGGAAAACATTTTAATGTCGTTCTGCTTTGCTAAGCAGACTGGAGTAGAGCATGAGGATTCTTTACACATCTACAGACTGAAGCAGGAATAATTATGAATAATCGTTTTGAATCAAAAATCAGTTTGAAATTGAATTGAATCGTGGTCCCAAAAATGGGAATCCAATCATGAGATGGTAAAAGATTTCAACTCCTATTTTGGTTTCATAACGAGGTCAATGCATTGCAGATCTACACTAACGAGACACAAAGGCCTATGATGATAATACATTTTACTGGATGATTAATTGTTCCAGGAATTATTGCAATAAACGATAATATTGGTGTTTTGAGACCATTTTCAAGAAATATATTGATAATGGTGTAATAATGCTAGTTTCCCATCTCAAAGGCCAATAAACTTTAATTTTCTACAGAACACGTAACTCTGGAACGGGAGGATATTTTATGAAACCCAAAATAAATAAAACATGACAATGTAACGGAAATTAAAACCACATGCAACCAAAACCATAAATAAAATGGATTATGAAGTCTCTGCAAACAAAAAATTACCTACTAATCATCACCATGGAAACCATCAAGCTCATTTTAATTTATTATGCAGTTTATTAATTGATTAACTGCTTATTGCGACAAGGCTTAGAGACTATTTTCTAATAAATACTACCTACAATATGAACCCTGATTTAGGCAAAAACTGTTAATGTTCTCCATTTAATCCCATAAAAGGACCAAAGCGGAACCGGGATCAATGTGCCTGGTGAAAATGGATGCTGTGGAGCATCTTTAATATTTCCCCTTTCACACTGCCAAACAGATGTATCCACTCCACATTTAAGTGCACAAATGTCTGGCAAAGCATGGCCAACACACAGAGCAATAATCGCTCACATTCGCTCTGTGAGACCCCGCTAGGCAGAGGGGAGGCTGAAGACGATGATGTCATGACACAAACAATAGCTCATTGAGGCTGGCGCTGGTGGTCAGGAAGCGAGGCCGTCCTTAAAGAACAACATCTGCGGACTGGATCGATGCGGAGACGAGAGCCCGAGAGCAGAGAAGAGCCGGCGTCTGGAGGCCTGGAGTCGGCCAGAGCTGCCGAGCGCCGGGCGAATCCCCACAGTTTGCTAAGCAGATCATGTCGGAGGGACTGTTTGCCGTTGCGGTCCGTTTGGAGCTGCAGGAGCCGTGCAGTGCAGGAAAACAAGCCTCAGAGACGGTGGAAATGCCAGCCAGGAAGACCTATGGCCTTAAATCGCAGTGAAGCAGCGAGGTTTTCCCCATATGGTTCTGGTTATAGGGCCTCCCTCCCCGCCCCACACAGCCACCCCCGCCCCGGGTGGCTCTACGCCGTTTTCCTCGAGTCTTTTAGGGCTATTAAGGTAATTATATGTAAGGAAGTAATGTAAGCTGCTGCTGCTGTATTCCCACAGTCCCATGGGGACTTTGCAAATGATGCTCAGAGTGGATGAGTTTACGATCGCAGAGGAAAATCGTTAAACCAGTTCAAAAGATTTTCTCTCTGTAAGGATCCTCCATCATGCAAGAACATTGTGGTTTAGAGACTTTTGCATTGTGCTTTTAGCTACCATTTTCCTCCTTTTGGGGATTTTGTATTTAGCTAACCTGCCTCGGTTTTATGTAGTTTGTTTTTGCATCGTCTGTCTGCGTGTTCCTGTACAGCTGGTCTTCATTACTTAACATTCTAACTCTGACATTTACTCTCTCTGCTGCTGCTTGTCGGGTGCTTCATGTTGTCATCGCCTTTTGTTGCATTATGGAGTTTCCTCCAGCTTCCATGTTGGTGCAGCAGATTCTTAGATTAGTGTTTCAGACTCCCTGCAATTGTAGCACCTTTAGTTTCAGAAAGTACAGTTATATTTCTAAATGTATCTCTGCAGGTCTTCCGTGCAAAACTTACATAACAGGAAATCTTTATTTCGATTTAGCACCACTTACCATTTTTGCAAATACCCTTTATGAAAAGTGGTTAAATAGACAGTAAAAGGATGAGATGGTCACCAACGTCTCTGTTTTCAAAATCAAAAAGCCCTGCTTTAGAAAACTACTTTCAAACTTGAACTATTAAAGCCTTTCACAATTGAGCCAATATATAACTTTTACTTGGCAACAGAAAGCACAGCTGTGAATACACAAAGAAGAAGAAAGACTAAAGATATTAAGATGTGTGGAGTCGACCTACATTTTCCTTGCTTACTGAAAAGAGAACTGCTTTCAGCAGCAGCTCTTTTCTCCAAGAGCTGCTTGAAGAAAAGTGAGATTGATCTGTCTGTACTGAAAGGTTAGTTGCTTTTTTTTAAAAAAAAAAGAAGAGCACATATCCACCTTCAACCCACACATTTTTCTCTCTCTAAGCACCCACTTGCAGGGTTTCACTTTACTAATGCCACCTGCTGGTTGAGTCAAGGTTACAACACGTTAATTACACTTTTGCCAGTCTGCTGCGCCGACTAGAGCAGATAAAAATGAAACATATATCACATTAACAGAAAAGAAGGCCGATAAAATCACTTTTTATGGTCTTAAGATTGTTCTAGTTTTGTCAAAAAGTAGAAAAATAAAACAGTAACAACACTTTTACACTCAAGACAGAAAACACAACTTAAATTTCCAGTCAGGATATTATTAGAGTACTATAGACTTTTCTACATCTCTGATTAATGCACATAGCCTGCTGATCATCTTGACACAACTCCACCAAACATAGAAACACTAACTCCCACAACACATTTTTTTTCACTAATTATTGGTGACGGAGAATTGATTTTCGGCTCACCCAGTTGGAAACTCATCTATCCTATCTTTCACCGATCAGTAAACACACCACATCTCTAAGAGACAAAGAGAACTACATTCAGTATCAATTGATACTGGGTTGGGTCTGGAAATCTCTGAATTAATATAAGAATCTACATTTATTAATGCTAGTCACGTTAATTGTGCTAACTGCAAATGAAACATACTACAGAGCATTTAAAAGGTTTCCTCTTTGTTTGAGACAGTGAAACCCTGTGTGACTCCTCTCTGAACATGCAGCGTGACGCTACAGCTGTTCCTAATACATGTAATTAATAACCACTCATGGCAGGAGAGCTGGAACAATCATTCTCTGTCTTTTATCTTCGTGTATTGTAGTTCTTCAAGAGAAACTGGAATCAGTTCAAATCTGCTGGATAAAAAGCAGAAACTGGGAGTTTGCCACAACGTTCTGATGCGGCTCTACTGACTGTGACCAAACTTTAAAAATACATCAGCTAAAACCCAGCACAGAGATGAATATCCATTAGAAAGCCTTAGTAAAGGCAAACATAAAAAATATAATTAAAATAAATATATTTTTTTACTACTTCAGTTGTTTCATCCTAATTAAAGTGTGTGCAATTTTTTTTTACCTTTTATCCATGACTTGTCACTTTACTGTTATAGTTAGTGTTTAGTTCTGTAAAGACAGTAAGTGGTTAGAGTTCCTCCCAATAAAAATGACCTCTGACCTCAGTCTCCTATGTGTTCACATGCTGACCATACTATGCTGCCCTTGTGCTTAAAACCGTTTTACCAAAGACGCTCTTTAACTCGTCTTTGTCACTGTTGTATATATATAAAAAAAACACCTAATAATGAAACAAACAGTGCTCAGCCTGGTAAGGGAGCAAGTTAAGCCTGGTGGCCCGCCAGGCTGATAATACATTGATACTGATCAAGTGTCTATTGTGTTATATATGTAGATTTATTGTCCAGCCCTGGTTTGCAGCAGCCAAATGTAAACTCATGAATATAACCTTTAGCCTTCTACCTTCACATTTTAAACGCTACAGAGTGACAGCTGCCTCATCCTTACCTGACGGAGCTAACCATGGCTCCGGCGCGCTCCCCGGCTCCCTGGGAGTCTGAGTGGTATCCATTGGGAATAGCCCAGCGTCCGGGCTGGCTCAGCGCGAACTCTGACCTGCTGCCTGGTATGGTCGTCCTTAACGGACTCCCCCCCGCTGCGCCGCCCGCTCCGCCTGCACGCGCCGCGCTCTGCCCGGACGTGTCGTCGCCATCGAGGCCGTCGGCTCCGAGCTCGGCCCCTTCCTGCTCCTGAACCGTGGCCAGCTCCAGCTCAAGGGGCTCGGGCCCCTGCAGCAGGGACCTCTGCTGGATGAGCGGGGTCAGCGGCGCCTCGAAGCTGACGCAGCTGTCCGTCTCGTCCGTGAGCGACAGCACGTCCAGGGAGTCGAGGCTGCTGTAGCACGTGCCGCCCCTCAGCAGGGCGGACTCCACGATGCGCTCGAACGTGGAGCTGAAGCCATCTTTGTTGTCCACCACCTTATTTTTCTCCTTCTCCTTCTCTTCCTCCTCCGACTCTCTCTCTTCTTCTTCTTCTTCTTCTTCTTCTTCGTGCGCATCAACCTGCTCTACGATCTGCTCGAACGCTGAGCTGAAGGTGTCCTGGTTTTCGGTTTCCTCTACATCTCCCTGGGCTCCTTCCTCCTCCTCCTCTTCCTCCTCCTCCTCGTCCTCCACCTCCGTGTCGGCCTGCTCTACAGTCGTCTCAAAGTTGGAGCTGAAAGTGTCCAGATTGGTTCGTCCCTCCCTCCCTTCTCCACCGTCCTCCTCGCCGTCCTCATCATCGTTCCCGCTCGTACCGTTTTCAAGGCTGCAAAAAGAAAATCAGAAATTATCTTCAGATGACCTCTTTTATTCTGACACACTTTCAAACGAATGACTGACAACGATGTCATCCGTCTGAATTAGCATCTGAGCGGCCACAGCTGTAATTTAAAATAAAAATAATCTACTGTGTTGTTCATGAATTAGGAATACAGTTTGTTTTATGAAAGATAAATTTACAGTTCTGGTGAGAAGAAGGTCTGTCACGTTAGCAGATTTCGCTGGAGGATAAATTGTATCGATAAACGATAATATTATTGTTTTGAGACCATTCAAGTCATACAATGGCATAATAATGCATAAACACATTCTCAAAGATCAACAAACTTTACATTCTAATTAACATTTAATAGTGGAAGACATTTTAAATATCCAACATAAATAAACAAAACGACAGAAACAAAAAATAAAATCAATCATGAAGTTTCTGTAAACAAAATCGTCCTTCAAAGACAAAAGGTCGAGTTGAGACCAGAGCACCAGAATGAAGACTTTTATCATCCAATTTTTGGAAGAAAGAGAAAAAAAAAAAACCGATAAATCATGCAAACATAAATTATTGAGCTTGTTTTAATTCATCATAACTGATTTATAGCTTGTTGTGACAGGGTTAGTCAGAGATAGATACAATGTTTAATAATATTTGATGTCATCTCATATTAATTTGATCATTTGGGCTCTTCTTATTTTCTAAGTGAAATGATTATGGAATAATTAACTTCGGTTCTAATTCCAAAAAAAAGAGTTTGGGGGAAAAAAATTAATTTAATGTGGATTTGGCAAAATCCACTGTAAATGTTTCTTGGCAAGCCACAGAGAAACCACAAGTTTTGTAGTTATAAGACATTACAGATCCTAACTGTGAATAACTTTGACGATTTTAATACTTTTGTGTTTACCCCACATTAGTTTAAGTCAAAAAATATAATTTTAAAGTGGTCTGGATGAGAGAAACTCCTTATGAATAAATTCAAACTTTTTGGTTTTGTAAACCTTTTGAAGATTAAAGGGCTCAAATGCATCTTTACAACTTCAATACTCAGATGAAATTTAAACTGAATGCATGTAAACATCTGACCAGAACTGCACATAAAACAACACAAAAACATCTCAACTCTGTTTTGCCATTGCTGTGCTATCTTGTTTATTTCAAATTTATTCAACAAGAACCTTAACAAGTATAATTCCTATTTCACCTTTTTCATCTACAGATTCCTAATCTTTATTGTCTTTTCAAGACGACGAGTGCTTTTAAGCTGAGTCAGTTTTTTTATATTGTTTTCTCAACTGGCTGGAGCTTTTCTGTTAGAAACAGTGAGGGAAGCACTTCAGGTTAATAATGTGTGAGGAAAACACATAGAGAACACCTCTTGAAGAAAAAATATTTCCAATAAAAAGATCAGCCACAAGAGGATTTCTGAGGAAACAGCAACATTAAAGGGGTAGAGTAATGTGTTTTCCAGGCACATAGTGCCATTTTATCAAGCAACTATGTTACCTTCAGTTGTTATAAAAAATTATATATATATATATATATATATATAT
>NW_015113127.1:275055-315495 GCF_001443285.1 Poecilia latipinna | reverse complement strand
GTTGCCATTGAGATTAAATGATTTCTCAAACGCACATGAAATAATCAAAGCACAGGTACGTTTTAGATTAGGGAATAACATTATAAGATGATGCAAAGCTCAAAAAAGTTGATTTTACACCATACTGACCCTTTAAATTCTTCACACATTAGAAGTACTTGCTAATAAACTGTAAACATTTAACACCAATCCAGATTATTTATAAAACACACATGGTTTCATTCACTGACCGTTCAGTCGGTTGAGGTTTAGTTCCCTCTGTCTCTGCAGATAGCTGCATGTCTTCATTGTCCCTTTTTTCTTCTTCTTCTCTTTTGCTTTGATGATGCTCTTCTTCAGTTGAACCTTCCTCCTCCTTATTTAATTCCTCTTCCTCTCCCTCATCTCTTCCCTCTGCCCTCCCCTCTCCCTCACTTTGTGCCTCCTCCTCTCTTCCTATGCTCTCCTCTTCTTGTTGCCTCTCCTCTGGCCTGTCCTCTGCTGCCTCGCTGTGCGTTTCCGCAGGCGGGTCGGTCGTGGTTACGGTTGTGTCGGGCTCCGAAGTGTTCTCAGGTGGGGTGGGAGAGGGCAGAGCCTGCCCCTCCTGGGTCATGGTGCTCTTCTCAGAGCGGCGCAGCAGTCCACTCTGGCTGCAGATAAAGACCAGCGCTGCAAATCAGCAGCCAGGGAGGCAGCTGGAGCAGAAGAGGAAAGAGAGGAGAGAGAACAGAAACACATGAATAAACTACATGTGGCTGTTCAGAGGTGATCCATGGAGATAAAGAAAGCCATTAAGTTTTTCACAACATAAAGAAAGTTTTGAAACTGGAAAAAATATTTGAAAGTGAAAAAAAAAGTTTTGAAACTGAAATATGGAGATCTGAAGCTGAAAAAAAAAACTATTTGGAAATGAAATATTTTTGAAAATGAAAAAATAGAAACTGAGAATAAAGATTTGAAATTAAAAAAAATATCTGAATGTCAAAAAAGGTCTGAAGCTAAAAAAAACTATTTGAAACTAAAATAATTATGAAACTTAAAAAAATAGAAACTGAAAATGCTTAAATGCTTAAAAAAATGTTTTGAAACTAAAAAAGAGAAAATGAAAATGAAAAAAAAACCTTCAAAACTACTTTTCAGATTCAAGTTTGTGGTTTTTTTTTTATCTTGAACAAACTTTATGGCTCCAATTTAGCTCCATAATGATCACAGTGGTTTAACATGTTTAGAAAAACATTTCTGCATAAAATGCACCTAAATATTGTTGAGTTTTTTATGTAACAGACCAACATAAAGTAGTGGATTATTGTGAAGTGGAGGGGAAACTAAAAATGCTTTTCACATTTTCTTTTACAAATAAAACCCTGTCAAAAGCAGAATCCATTTATATTCAAGCACCTTCAGGCGATACTTTGTAGAACATTTCCCTGCAGTCACAGATGAGAGTCTTTTGAGGCATCTGTCTACCAGCTTTGTACATTCAGACACTGGATGCTTCCCATTCTTCTCTGGAAAACAGCTCAAGCTCCAGTCAGACACGATGGAGAGCATCTGTGAACATCGACTTGCATCTCCTGTAACAGCCTGGATTTAAGGCCGGACTTTGACAGAAAATGTTTCTCACAATTGCCTTTAAAAAAAAAAAAAAAAAGGAGCTAATGTCCTAAATTATTGTCTGAAACCAGAGGTGCACCGACTGCAGATTTCTGGCTGATCACTGATTTTTAAAAGGTCTGACCTTCTACATCCGATTTCAGAAAGTGTCGGGGTTTTTTGTCTGAAAAGTTGCTAAATATAGCGACAAAGTTGCTAAAAGTTGGCAAGACTGGGATGACTGTTGTTAAAATTTAGTGATGCACTTTTTTCACTTCCGATATCTGTGGTTTAGTATTGGCCGATATCAATCCGATACAGAAAAACAGCTGAATTTACTTCAGACATTTCTTTTTTGTTTTACCCACAGCCATAAATATACTAAATTACAAATTTATTTGATAACTCTGACGGGCACTCTTTTAATAGACAGTAAATTGCAATAACTTGCTAGAGATTGAAAGTACCAGTCCGTATGGATAAATGGGCAACTATATTTACTCACAGGACTTTTAAAGAACTGCATACAATTAAAATAAGCAAAAATATCCAGGCGGAGATTTGAAACTTTGGTCATAAAGGGTTAATTTGTTCAGTTTAAAACATAGAATTAGACTCAGCAGATCTAAATAACCGTCACCGATACCTGATCTAGATTTTGTATCTGTATCGGGTCGATTTCTTCTACATTTGATATTGTTTTTAGTATTTAGCATGTTTCTAAAAATAAACATGTTGTGAAGATAAAAGTGAAGTTAAACTTCTTTTGGATGTTTTGTTTTTAATTTTATTTCTGTGACGGTAGAAACAAAGAACACCCCGTCTGAACTTTGACTGAACAGTGTGTTTGTAATTACAACAGTCCGCTGACAGGCTGAAGTAGGGCCGCGAAGCAACTCTATCTGCCTGATCCTCTCTCATCTCTGCTGACTCATCTGCAGCGAAGGAGTCTGAGCAGAACTGCAGTAAAATATTTACTGCCACTCCGAGTCTTTCTTTTTTTTTCTGGCTGCATGCAGAAAAAACAAACTGGAACAAACTCTCCCAACCTGCCAACAAATCGTCGCGGCCTCTCGGGAGCATTTCTAGCATTTCCAAGTCCAAAACATGCAGCGGCGGGATACGCAGGGGCTCGGATGATGTGAACCGGTTTCGCTTCTCTGATGCTGCGATCGCTTTGAATGAGAGGTCGCCAAGGGCTCCCCTCCCCACCCGCTAAATGTTTCATCAGAGTTGCAAAGTGACGATGCAAATTATGCAGAAGCCTGGAATAATTTAACAAATCGGTTCCCTCATTTCGAGCTCCCAGTTAAGAGCGGAACGTTTCGCTTTCTCAGGCGCCACGCCGATGAAAAAACACGGATGAGATACAGAATAAAGATATCATCACACTTACGAGCTTTTATGTCTTGCTAATGTGTCCTCTAATCCTCCTCTCTCAAACTGATGCTGCTCTGATCTCAAAGGACACTCTGGCAGATTGCTCAAACAAATTCTTCCTGAATCCATAATCAGCGATTAGCTTCCTCCTTTTATTTATTTATTTCCCAACCAGATGCTTTTAGTGGACGCCATCTGCAGAAGCGTCACTCGTTTTCAAGTCATACTCTGCCGTTGTTAACTGCATTTTCACACAGTGAGAAAAGTTCCTCTCAGCGTAATGAGTCTAAAAGTGTCTCTGGCACTAAATCATTCATGGATTAGTATCTTCTGACTGTCTTCAAAAGCTGCATTAGGATGAGCTCGGCATAATCCCAGACTCAGGTACTCAGTGTTCAAAAGACATCCCCAACTTAGCTTCACTGCATGTGAGCCAGGGCTGGGCATTTATCATATCGCTTATCATTTATTGTGATAAATTTCTAGGACTTTGATTTATTGATTTTCCATTGACTGTCCATATTGTTGGGTTTGAACAGATTTACTATTTTCTCCACTGTTTGTTCAATGAAAGCACCAATGAATGCCAATAAATTTACAGAGTGATATAAATCACACTTCTTCATGTGGCTGGTGTCTTTAAGAAGCTCATCACAAATGGGAATGTTTTTCAACTGCAGTGTTTGTTTGTGGGGCTATAATTTCTGTCATACACAGTTACCTAAAAAAGATGTAATAAATAGTACTTATCGTCACTTTTATAGTTATCACAATAGAGCGGCAAAATATCGCGATAAAACTTCAAGTCCGTATCTCCGGGCCCTAATATGAACCGCTTCTAGCCAAACGTCAGCAACCTGCATCCATTTCTGCTGCTTTTCATGGTATTAAAATGCAGTCAAACGGACTCCCAGATATGCACAAGTGGAGCAGGGACACGTCGCCATAAATGGAAACAGTGAACCGGTTATGAAACCAGACACGGTAAGTGGGAATTCTCTGTCTCCGTCTCTCTCCCCCTCTTTTGAGTCTCCTGCGTCCTGTTTTCCTCCCACTCTGCCCTCTTCATCTGTTTCACATTAGGTTTGCTGCTATCTCACACAGCCTAACTCTGCTTTTTCTCATTTCCATCTCAGCCTCTCATTTAGCTCTAATTGAGCTAAATAGGATTTATCCGACCGGGTGGAAAAAAAAGAAAAGAAAAACTAGAGAGAGAGAGAGAAAGGCTGTGGAAGTAAGAGGAAGTACGAATCTGGCTGCAGAAATGAGAGAGAGAGAGCGCAGATGTGCGCAGGCATCCCGCATGGACGGAAGTAGAAAACGCAGCCAGAGATGGTGAGAGGGAGTGTGTGAGTGTGTGAGTGTTTGTGTGTCTGCATCTTTGTGTGCCAGACAGGAAGGACTTTGCTCCTTCTACTTTTGTCAGCCAAACGCCAAGACTCTTAAGCCTTATCAATTTCCTTAAATTGGAATCGGACCAGCTGCCAATCATGTGGACAACACACAACACATAGAACCCGCTGCAGCACAAAGGGCCAAACTGCCATCAATTTAGTTTTTCCTGAAACAGAAACACACACAGAGAGAGAGAGGTACACACACTCCTCCAAGAATAGAGCCAGACACACACACACACACACACACACACACACACACACACACACACACACGGTGCTCTAATTTATTGATCTGTGAGACGGCGTGCCGCAGTCCGCTGAGAATCCCCCGCTGATGAGCATGACTGGTCTCTACAGGCAGGAGCAGAAAGGCAACGCTACAGAAGTAATGAAACTGGAAGCTTTTGGAAACCAGAGCAGCTCGGGGGAAAATCTCAGAGCTCATCTGGAAGAGTTTCAGAGTTTATTTAATCTAATGTCGATTTAGGCACGACGGCCATTAAAAAGCAAGACAAAAACAAAAACAAAAACAAAACGAAACATTGGGGAGCAAATCGCCCTCTTATCACAAAAAGATGTGGAAGTGTTCAAATATTTAGACTAAAGTAAAATAAGATTGGTCATTTTGATTTGGACAAAATGAAAGAAAAACGTGTTTCGGTCATTTTGCACCATAACAACCAGGTGGACCATCTCACACCTGCTTTAATTAATCTCCCATCTAAAGTAACTTTCTATAATCTACGTATAGTCTTCTGTAACTGTTTGTGGTTATGTGACTCCAATAAATAATAATTAATAATAAGTTAAGAGTCATAATCTGTCAAGCCAGAAGGTGATTAGAACCAAAATGAATAGAAATGCAGAGTAACACAAAGTTTTCAGATAATAACCCAGAATTTAGTGAAATTTTACGCAGGGTTTGATGATTTAAGAAACCATCTGCCTCCGATATTTATGGAAATACTTAACAAGCAATTAATCAATTAATCACATGATAAATTAAAATCAGCTGATAATTTCCTTTCTTGTGATTAATATTTTTTGAAAGAGAATTTTGCTTACAGAGACGTCACAGCATAATTTAATTATGGTTTCTGTTGTGTGTGTGGTTTTCATTTCCATTTCATTTATTGTTTTTGGTTGTTGTGTTTATTTTGAATATTTAAAATATATTTCGGTTCCAGGGTTAAATATTCTTTATAAAATTAAACTTTATTAGTATTTGAGAGAGCAAACTCACATTATTAGGCCATTACCGATACAGTATTTGAAATTGTTCTTGAAACAACAATATTGTCATTTACCGCAATAATTTCTGGGACAATTTTGTTATCAACAATAACAAAAAATAAACTCCTACACCATTGTTTAAGTACACAATTATGTGACTGGAACAGGTAGAAAATGAAAGTAGAAAGAGAATAAATGATATTGACAATATCAGGGTACCAATTATTGAGAAAAAGGGTCAAAGTGATCCAGAGTCTAGCAAAGCTAATATTATGGGTGGATTTAAAGAAGAAATAATTCAACATGTTTTCAACTTCGTCCAAAATATAAGATCCATTCGGTGGTCCAGTGGTCACAGCTCCCCTAAAATCACAAACCAGTTCTGTGTTTCATTTGTTCAAAATGGTAAATATTCCACCATTTACTGTTTTGCTAAACTAGTTTTCAAATCTTCTAGTCATCACCACAATACATGATTTCTATTAAAAGTGTTTGCATTTTTTTTAAATGTTCAGGTTGGTATATTGTGTAGAACCAAAGGGAGACAGTAATAGTTGTATGCTGACTGAACAGGGTTGGAATATTGATCGTGAATTTAAAATATCTAGTAATACCTAACTGCTCAATATATTGATTTCCAATCAGACATCTCAATATCTGTATGTGCAATAAATACCATCTCTAAATACCATTCATTCACTTATTATTTGGACATTTGGATGGACTTTCACTGCCTTTAACCCATTTGTGATGTACGATGTAGCAACCAAGATGCTAGAAGTCATAATGAGGTCAGCATGATGTGCAGAACACAGTTTGTTGAAGGGTTGAGTTTGTAACAAGGTGGCGGAGGACGTGGATCCAGTTGAACGAATGAGCCCGTTCCTTATAAAAAGTCACTACATTATGAAATGATGCCACGGTTCAAAACAGATGCTGCTGATGAAAATCACACTACTGCATAATTACGAAGTGTGATTCCTGGAAATGCAACAATACTTAGTCTAATGAGGGTAACTCCAAAAAGAAATCTTGCCATTCCCAAATGAAAAACACACAATAAAAGACCATCTTCTGTGTAACTGTTCAGGAATGTTCCACTTAATATTTATTACACCAATTAAAAAAAAAAAAAAAAAAAAAAACGAGTTTATAGTGCCTTTAAGCAGGGCACTATGGGGAGTATGCTGCAGTCAGATGTTACTGGCTGGCAGGTGATGCAGTGGATGGGGATTATCCTGGATTCCCAGAGAGTTTAGCAAATGAGACAAACAGGATAAAATCCAGAAGCAGCAAATTTGACACAATGCAATGTTACAGCAAATTACATCCTAAACACGGTGTTTGAGAAAATCATGTTTTGCACTATAAAGACTTAATCTCCTTAATCCTTAATCTCTATCTATCTATCTATCTATCTATCTATCTATCTATCTATCTATCTGTTCTAGTTTTACTAAACATCATTGTAGTATCTCTTCGTGGGTTGAAGTGTTCGCCACCAATTGACCACATTCAACCTGTCTGACCTCATTACATTCAGAGTGCTGCCCACATACAGTCCAAACACAAACGTTTGCGTGTAGCTCTTTTGTTTCTGCTGAGTTGCTCACTGAGTTTCTTTCTAAAATGCAGCAAAAACAAAAGGTGCGATGAACACTGTGCCGGTGCTTCAGTGCACTCACCAACATCGAGATGATTTTATTTATTTATTTAAAAAAAAAAAAAAAAACGTATTTCATAGCCAACAAACAGAAAACAATGAAAAGTGGCTAATACCACATGGTTTTGGTGGGGAAATTAAAAATGTAGGCAACCACAGCGAACGTCTGTCAGGTCAAGTGTTGCCACTAATATCACAACAGCCACTGTAAACCCAAAGACCCACCAGGATGACTCTCTAAATACTTTCTATAAGGAAGTAATTAGCTGTCAAAATTAATTTATGAAGCTGCCAGGTGAAATGATTGGTAATATAAGCTCTGCATACTAAAGACACCAAATCAAAACCTCCAGTGTGCTTCCCTTTTTGTATCCCTCCACATCCCTCTAATGTTCTTCCCTTTTTGTATCCCTCCACAGTGGCTAACTAGATTATTCATACCCCTTTGAGTTTTTCACATTTTGTCGTGTTACAGCTAAAAATGATGTGTTCTGTGGTTATTTTTGGCACCAAAATAGAGGGAGGAAAAAGATGCATAGGTTTCCAAATTTCTTACAAGAAAAATATGACAGCTGTGTGGTATTAATTTCTATTCAACTCCTCTGAGTTAATAAGACCTTGAAGAAACACGTTTCACTGCAGTAGCAGCTGCAAGTCTTTTGGGGTTAGCCTCTACCAGCTTTGTGCATCGAGACACGGACATTTAGCTGGGACCGCAGGACAGCAGGAAAACATGCGATATGGAATAATACCAGTGAAAGTCGTATGATTATCAGCTGTAAGTGAATTGAGTCTTTCAGTTTCAATCCATCATCCATTTTAGGATGATGGATTGAATCAAGCTCTGTGAGATATTGTTTTATAAACATAAACTTGCTTTAAACGTCTCCAGAACTTTCTCCCTGGGCTGTCTGCTGTGCTCCTTGGTCTTCACGATGCCGTTTGTTCTCTAATGTTCTCTGAAATACCTCTGAGGACTTAACAGAACAATTGGATTTATGCTTGGATTCAATTACAGAAAAAGAGCGCTGTTATAAGGCTGCTATAATTATTTTCTCAACTTTAATTAGAAAAAAGTCAGAACAGCAGCTGTAAGTACTTCATTTTTCAAAAGAAAAGCTCTCTTTATGTCACAAAAGGCACAGATTGTTACTGTTCAATAATCTGTGCTTGTATGCATAATCTAACAGGATATATCTGGATATTCAACTGGTTTCTTCATGTTTTGGTTTGACGTTCTTAGCTATTATGGATGAAACTTTCAATCTGAATTAAAAATAAACTTGTGTTGGTTTCAAACTTTTGCACATTACTACTATCAATCTTACAAAGCTGTTCAAACCAACTGGCTGTCAAAATTGGAGGGCAGAGTTAAGAACTGCACCTCTAGGTGTTTCTTAAGCAGCACCAGGTGCTTAATTATTGTTTGGTGGCAAAACTTATTAAACACCAGGTGGCGCTTTTTCAGGGCCATTTATTAGTCATGTAGTGGCTCTAATTACATGCCAGGTGGCGCTTTTGAGAGCATTTATTAGGACATTTAGGTGATGGTGGAAAACAAGCAATCTCCAAAATGGCTTCCTGTAAACATCTCAAGTTGCTGCTGTATATAAATGCAAGCTATGCTTTTCAGATATTTATTTGTAAAAAAAAATAATAATTAAATAGAGAGGTATGAAAACTGTGTATCATTTTCCTCTCACTTGACAGGTACGCTCAACTTTCTGATAGTCTTACACATAATTTTTCATTGAATAAATTGACTCCCACTCATCTTTCATTGATTCCTATAGCCTAACTCTGACCCTAACCCCACACCTAACCGCTAACCCCAAAACAGCAAATAAGGAGCAGCAGGTCTTCGTAATGTAGTAGTCGTTGGAAAAATGGGCCAAACAAAATGAGAAATGCTTAAAAACACACACACACATCTGCATTTCTACTCACATGAGGCCTTTGAATTGACTTCCATTCATTTCTTTAACTGTATATGAACCAAACCTCAATTCCAAGACCCATCGATCTTTAGATGGTTGGTCTATATAGGTAACATAAACGAGTACACACGCACACACAATGCAGATATAGAGTCACCTTTAGAAATACTGGTGCAGGTGCAGAGGGGAAGTAAAGCATTTAATCATTTCCTACTTGTGAGCCTGAGACAGGAAAGCAAGGAGCAATGAACTTGGGTACAGTCCAGGGTGTTTTCCTATGGTCTGTGTCTGCTTAACCGGCCACACAGCACCAGCACACCGCCTCCGTCTGACTCTGCAAGCCTATTGGAGCATTAACAGTCGCTCAGCTCCACCCCAATGTGTCACTTCCAGGCCATCAAGGTCAACTGTCCACTCGCATCTTGTCTCTTTCACTGCTTGTATCTGAATATATGAAAACACAAATGCGATGTTTTGGACTTCTGCTGTGTGTCCTTTCAAATTTCTTATTACATGAACATGTAAAAGTGTAACGGTTCAATTTGGCAGGTAAGTGGTTTAACTTTGTCTAATTTTTTGGAATATCAGTGTTAGAATAAAAAATATACTTGAAAAAAACTAAGTAACTATTTCTGTAGTATTGATGCTATTTCAGTAGTTTTGATATTCTTCTGCTTAATCCAGGATTGAGTTGGAGTAGCAACAGCCTAAGTAGAGCAACCCAGACTTCCCTCTCCCCAGCCACTTGGACCCAACTCCTCCTGGGGCATCCCAAGGCGTTCCCAGACCAGCTGAGTAACATAGTCCCTCCCTCCCTGGGTCTTCCTCTGGGTCTTTCCCTGGGTCTCCTCCCAGTGGGACGTGCCAGGATGTGTCACCAGAGAGGTGTCCATGAGGCATCCCAACCAGATGCCAGAGCCACTTTAACTGGCTCTTCTTGACATGGAGAAGCAACGGCTCTACTCTGAGTCCCTCCTCCATAATGGAGCTTCTCATCCTATCTAAGGAAGAGCCCAGACACCACCCACTTGTACCTGTGACGTCATTCTTTTGGTCACTACCCAGAATTTGTGACCATAGATGAGAGTAGACATGAGGATTGACTACAGCGCTCACTTCTCTGCAGACTTGGTAGTCGCCAATCCGACTACCAATCTCCATCTCTGTTTTTCCCTCATTCATGAACAAGATCCCAAGATACTTGGGGAAGGACCTCTACCCTTCTACGACTCAAGACCCTGGAGTTGCTGATTCTCATCCCAGCCGCTTCACATTTGGCTGTGAACCGCTCCAGTGAAAACTGGAGACCCCGGTTTCATGAAGCCAACAGAACTGTTTCCTGCACAAAGCAAAAACCCCATCCGAAGGCCACCAAAATGGATCCTGTTCTGCTAGAAATTCTGTCCATAAACGTTATGGGCTGAAGCTCTGACACTGGTTGAACTGGGACCTTTCAAAGGGCCCATTCTATAGGCAAGCACCTCCCACAGGATTCCCAGAGCGATGCAGTCGAGCACCTTGTCCAAGTCCACGAGCGAACTCCCATGCAGCCTCCAGAACCCTGCTGAGAATGAGGAGTTGGTCCAGGCTACACACAGGCTAACAAGCTAGAATTATTTATTAGTTTTCTTGCAATTGTGTTTTAACAACTTTCTTTGTTTTGACTGAATCAGTTAAATAATAAACTTAATTTCCATTCAGATTCAAACAAGGATGAACTGAGAGGAACAACTCAAATCCAGCAGGGACCTGACTAGTCCATAGCTACGATATTAGGGGTTGGCATTTATCGTTTCATTTACTGTGATAAATTTCTTGTGATTATAAGAATCTTGATTCATTATTGTCACGATAAATTCTAATTAATGAAGTTTTTTTAAAAGACTGTCCTTACTGTTGTAGCAGAAAGTTTTGCCATTTTCTCCATTGTTCATTCAATGAGAGCATAAACAACTACCAGTAGATTAGAACATATGCCTAAATGCAGTGAGCAGTTTAGTGATATAAATCATGTCTTTATGTGACTGGAGTTCTAAAGCAGCGTATTATACATGTATAGGAATGTCTTTCAAGAGCAGTGTAAGCATGTGTGGGGATATTACTGCTGTGTCATGCAGTCACATTGATACACTTACCTAAAAAATAATAAACAATTTGTATGGTCACTTTTATCATTATCACAACAGAACCACAAAATATTGTGACACTTGAAGTTCACCTCTATTCTAAATCCAGGTCTGGGTTTGCGAAGTAATCAGTGTTGTTTTTAGCTCAGTAGTTTTTAGAGTGCATTCGCCAAAGGTTTTTAAACATGTTCCTAAATACACGGACTTAAACAAACACGAACAGCACTGGGGTTATTATCCTACTCTCTCGCCTGTCTCTCTCCCAGTATGTGTCCCCGTATATGTGTGTGTGTGTGTGTGTGTGTGGGTGTGTGTGTGTGTGTGTGTGTGTGTGACAGAGAAAGGGAGACCACAGCGCTAGACAGCCATGTTCTCCCAGCCTCCTCGAGCCAGTAACCATGACAACGGGATGGCTGGGAGACACTGTTAAAGCTCAATTGAGGCCGGTGTCTATCCTCTAAAATAGACCTTGGTCGTGTTTCAAGAGCGACTTGTCCTCCTAAAAGCGGAGAGGAAACGCTTTTCTTCCCCTTCTTCTCTTCTCCAGGGGGGTACGGAGTGGGAGAAAGCACACATTCACACACACCTCGATTAAAAAAAAATAAAAAAATTGAAAAAAGAAAAAAAAATCCCACGGCCCGGGCGGTGCGTATCTTCCAGGCTACATTTCATTAGCTCCAAACATTGCTGTCCTTTTAGAGAGTGAGCTGAAAGCTGCTGCTGTGCTTGGTAAGAGAAAAGGAAACGCAGGGATGCCAAACCCCAAGCCTCCATGAAGACTTTTTAGAGGGTGGGGGGCGTTTAAAATAAAACAGGCTACATCCTAAACAACCGGTTAATAGAGACACGGAGAGCCGACACGGCTGCTGTAGCTTCAACTAATAAACTATCCTCACTCACCGGGAAAACGCGTCCTGTCAGGAACTGGAAATGAGAGACTCCTCGTCTGCTTCTTTACATGCACACCGGGTAGTAACTCTGAGAGACGGGCTCTTTTTCCTCCGCTCGGCCCCCTCCTCCTCCTCCTCCTCCTCCTCCTCTACCTCCTTCTCCCCCTTCTCGTTCACGTCCGCCGCCGAATGACCGACGCTCGCGGTGTGAGTCTCGCGCCTCCGCTCCGGCTGGCTGGCAGGCGGGGGCACGCGGGCGGTCCGGGCGGCGGAGCGCGGCTCCTCGGCGGACCGATGAATGGCTACAGGAGCGTCCTCCCCGTCCCCTCCTCTCCGCGGAGCCTCGGCGTGTTTGAGTGGCAGCTCGGAAAATGGAAACGTGCTCCACGGAGAGCTCGGGAGCACCGTCACTCCTCCCGTGGTCAGAGCGCGGAGTGAACGGGACGCGTTTCGAAGGGCAGATCAGCACCCCACCATCAGTTGTATTTACACACGTGTCTGTCTGTCCTCTGTCACTCCGTGATCAAATCTGAGATTTTCACACATCGCCCGAGGACCGTGAAATCGTGAAAGTGTTTCACCGTGTCCTCTGATGGATTAGAGTCATTCACCAGATTTTGACACATTAAGAAATAAAAAAAATATTAACTGGCGTTTTTTTTTTTTTTTTTTTTTTTTTTTTTTTTTGGAATAAAACAATGAGGGGGAAAAAAGATTAACATTCAGATAATTTACTGACAGTAATCTAGCGCTGTCCAAGGTCTAAAGTCCTGCAGCTGTCATGTTCTGGATGTTGCATTGGTCATGCTGGAGTTGGTTTGAACAGGAATTGTATGTCTGTGAAGGAAAACATGACCTTTGCAACTGTCGATAAAGCCTGCAGGACTCATTTTTAGCTTTGTATCTTGACGTGAATGACCCCGTAAAGATGTGACATACTTAAAACATAAACTGTAAAATAATTAAAATGAAATCCAACCTTTCAGTTTCCAGTCAGTAGTTTATGGTTTCCTTTTCCTACCCGCTCTCAGTCCTGTTTAAATGTTGCAGGACTGGTTAGCACTACGACTGTACACCGAGATTTTGAAAAAAGAAAAAAGAGAAAGATGCTTTCCAAACAATAAAAAAAGTATTTTCCCCTTAAATGAAAGAGTAACTTTCTCCAGCTGTTCAGTGAATAAAGCAATGCACCACTGCCTGCCTCCAGCTGTGATTTCCAGCTAGCTGAAAAGAGGCTAACAAAACTTTGCCCATGTTTACAAGAAAGTGAAATTCAGCTGTTTAGAAATAGTTACCCTTATAAATAAATTAAAAAAATACATATAGTATTTTTTGGAAATACTACACTCTTCCTAGTGTTTGGCTTACATAGGCCATTTATTTTGTTAAAGACTTGATGCTTTTTGGCTCTTGGAGTTTTTTTTATCTGTATTTTGACATGGAGAAGTTCTGACTCAGCATATTCCAGTTTATCCTGTTTTCATTAACCCTCTCAATATGGAGTCTTTTTTTGTATTTTGTCACATTCCAACCAAAAAGGTGACAAAAGATGAACAGATTTTACTTATGTCATAGCACACTAACAATAGCACACTATAAAAAAATTTTACTAGGGAATTGTCTGTTACGTAAGACGGGCAGAAAGTAGCTCATCCAAACAATTCATAAGAAGTCACCTTTCCTGTTTGCCACAAGGTCATGTATGGGAAATTGCAGACACGCGGAAGACATTGCTGTTGTCACATAACTTTCTGGCTTGTGTGGAATGTGTGTGGGGGAAAAAAACGCCAATGTGGGCACATCACCCTGAACGGCGGTGGTGGCAGTACCAGGCTGTGGGATTTCCTTGGCATGGACAGAAAAGCTGGTCAGCCTTCATGTGAAGATGTCATGGCTACTTATCAATACTTTAAGCTTCTTTGTTAGGGTCTTATTTCTACTCCAAGACCCGACTGAGCACCAAGAATCCAAGTATAAAACGCAGCAGAAGATCAAACACTCGCCGTATTTGTTTTTGATTATTAATCTTTGTAATCTATCTCGAGTTCCCACTCCCAACAAAGTTGCTGCCAATGTTCTGTCTTTACATGTGGAGCAGATTTAAAAGGAGAACTGTCGCTAATTAAATCACCGAAGAACACAATCATTCATTTGGGCCGGAGAACAAAGATAAATCCAAGTCCTGATGCGACATTCTCAGCGGAAAGCAGTGGAGCTAGCTTCAGCTGAGCATCTGAGTTTTATATGTAGAAAGTGTTTGTGTGTGTGAACGACATCTGTAAATGAGCTGTCAGAAAGGTATTTGGCTTTGATGCTGGAATGAAGCAGCTATGTTGTCAGACAGGGGGCCATTTCAAACAGAATGTAAAAAATCTTAGCGCTGCAATGCTACCTGTCAGCATTTCCTGAAAATCACTGCCTGTACCCTGCTTTCTCGACAAACCAGACTGTCGTGCCACCTTCATCCTTCGTGCTTTTCCCAAATATAGAAGCAGCTCAGATGCAGCGATTTCCAAAAGTAATTCAGACCCTTTCGACTATTCCAACACAACAAATTCTGCAGAGTTAAATCAACACTATGCCGAGTCTATTTCAACAATAGTTTGAGTAGTTATAACTTTTTTAAGTGTTAAAATTACTCAATTTCTTGTTGAAATAACTCTGAAAGGATTTAAATTAACACCAGTTCTGATAAGGACCAAACAGACTCAGCAAAATGTTGATTTAACCCTGCAGAATTTACTGTGAAGGTTTGTCACGCCGTAAACAATACAAAGTAGTGCCAGAAGAATAAAATATGACAAATAAAAACACTCAAAATGTTTTGTGCAGCTCATGTGGGATATTCTGTAGCTATGACTCCACAAGTCTGTCCTGTCAATGAAGAATGTGCTCAGGCTAGATAAAACCAAAACTGTTTTTTTTTTGTTTCCTTCACCTGCATGCAAACTGTTATCTGTGTGGAAAAACTCCACCATCTCCACTGTGAAACATGGTGGTGGCAGCATCATGGTGTGGGGATGCAGTGGTTCGCCCTCCGTTCAGATGGCAACCCTAAACATACAAACCAGAGTAACGTCAGAATAGTTTGGAACAAAGCACACACTGCAAAAACACAAAATCTTAGTATTTTTGGTCTAGTTTTTGGTGTAAATATCCTAGTACACTTGAAATAAGACAAAAGTAACTTACCAGTAACCTTTCAGCAAAATATACGAGCTTGTTTTAAGTAAATGATTCCTTTAAAAAAAGTAGTACTTCCACTGCCAGATTATTTCACTTAGAACAAGGGGAAAATTACTTGTTATAAGTGAAATAATCTGCCAGTATCTACTACTATTTTATCAATATTAAGAAATTCACTTTTTTTTATCTAAATTAAAATGTATTAATCCCACCGGGAAATTAAAAATTGTTGTAACACATTAATTCAAATTCTACAGAGTTTATTTATATGCTATGACAAAGGAGGTGTTAGCAAACCTACCTAGCTAACTTTAGCTACCTGCCTCTGTACCAAAATTCGGTACCCAACCTTTATCATAAAGATATTTAATCAATATTATCTAAAGTTAGCTACCTGTGTACAGTTTATTTCATATATTTTAAGGCACTAGTTTTCGTATCTTGTCGGCCATTTACACCCAGCTTGGCGTAAAAGCTAACGTCACCTAGCATGTTGGCTCGGTCTCGGCCTGAAAAGGTGGTTTTTGTCTCGTCTTCTTGACTACAACGCTAATTATACTACAGGTTTTTAAATGTCATAGTTGCTGAAAGGATGAAGGCTTCCACATTACGTTTAATGATTTCCTCTTTGTTCTTTCACATAAAATCGAGAATAAATTGCGCATTTACAGTCTAAGTAGAGCCAGAGCCACTTTAACATGCTTGTGTTCTCTTGTTATGTCGCAACGACCAAATTACACATTTTAGCTCAGTCATTTTGGAAGCACAGGACATATGAACCCTGTGGATCTTTTTTTTCTCCCACTGAAGACTTTCTGATGTACGCTTCCTTATCAACTCTCCTCAAATGTGCAACATTGACTAGCTCTAATGCAACGTGAGCGTGGGCCGAGGAGATCGATAGAAGGATGCAGAAGAAGAAGAAGAAGAAGAAGAAGAAGAGAGCGAGTGAAAACAAATAAGGAGAGAAGATGGAGAAGATGTGAAAAGTGGGGAGAAAAATAGAAGTAAAGCAAAACAAAAGAAAAGGTTGAATGTGTTTTTGAAGGTCAGAGAGGCAAGGTTTGCCCAGGAGCACAGGTAGTGTGTGTGTGTGTGTGTGGGGGGGGCGGGGGGGGGTTATCCAAGGAGAAAGATGAAGAAGAAGAGGAGGAGGAGGAGGAGGAGCACAGCCATCTGAAGATGATGACAAAGGGAGTTCAGACTGACCAGCAGTTTTATTGGAAACCCATTGAAGATGCCATGTCAATCCTAATTACTAATTCATTAACCTTCCAACTCCCATCCCCCTTTTTTCTGTTTTTTTTTTCTTTTAGTCAGACACTCCCACATACGCAGCCGCTGCTGCCTCTCCACCCCCACCTCCATCCTCCTCCACCTCCTCCTCCCCTCCACCCTGTCTGGGTCCCAGGAGAGGCAGAGGGATGGATACGCGGAGAAATGAAGAGATGCGTCTGCGGCTAAGTGACATCTGCCGGGGCCCTGATGGAGGCAACGTGTTGGGAACGCTGCAAATCCCTGATGTGACAATGGAGGGAGGAGGAGGAGGAGATAACCGGTGGATGAGGGGGGAAAAAGAAAAAAACAAAAAGAAGAAAAGCAAACAGCTTGTGTTCTGCTTCGTCGGGAAGAGAGGTGGTCTCCTGTAATGGTGCACATAAGTACGTTAATGTGCATTGTGGCAGAAAATGCATATGCAAGCGCCGGATGCATACATGCATCTTTGTTTTTTTAATGTGTGTAATTTTGCAGTCGTGTGAGGTCTGAGTGTGTTTGTTTATAAAAAACTGAATGCAGGATTTGGAGGACATAAATCAATATAGTGAAGTAATAACACCGCATGCACAATCAAAGCAAGGGGGAGGTGGCAGACGAGACTGATAGTGTGTGTTTCGCTTCTATACCTTATGCAAAACTCATTAAAAAGATACAGATACAAACGGTGCTCTCTCATGGGCTCTTAATCAGGCTGTGAAATGTCCACACACACATACATACACACAAACACACACACAAACGCACACACACACACACACACACAATAAGACAGTGCTGCGCAGCTGAGTGGATTCAAATAGAGAAATCCTCCAAACAAGTATTGATCAGCAGAGTTTACAGCTCCGGTTCCCTCAGTGTCTGCAGGCTGAACGACGGGGAGCTGTATGGGACAGCTGGGGGAGCACACACACACACACACACACACACACACACACACACACACACACACACACATGCACACACAGATCACAGAAAGCATGTGTACATGTGATTTCATCCCCGAACTTCACAGCAATAACAGCCTGAGTATAAAGCACGCCAACATCTTTAATACACGATAAAAGAAAAAAGTGTCCACATGCATATAAGTGCGGAACATAAACAGAAGCAAAAAGAGCCGTTTTCAACCCAGAGTGTCATGGCAGCATGCTTAGAAGTTACTTCTCTTCAAAGCTGTTTCTTGTTTTTGCAGAAGTTATGATGTGCTTGAAGATGATTTGCGTTTAAAGTCTCCAGGAACCCAAGAAAACTCATTTTTAGTTTCAAAACAAATAGCGTTAGATTTTTTATTTCCCTTCTGATACTGATATCAGAGGTTTAGCATCGGCCGATTCTACTCTGATACAGAAACACTGTGCTGAAGAGACTTGGAATGTTTCTTGTTTTGAACACAGACATAAATATACTAGATTACAAGTGTATTTGATAACTCTGCACCGGTACGTCACACTTTAACACACCAATAGCTTCACAAGCTTGGTCAAATATGGAAAAACAACTTTCATTTGTCCAGTCAGTGCAATCAGGAGTATAAGAGCCGATGTAAAGCAAATAACAAGGAAACTGAAACTGATAAAAGTTGGCTGTTCAAATGTAAAAAATAAACTGCAACAAATCTTCCTTCAGATGGTTCAGAAAGTGAAGTTAGGGATTCTAAGCATATAATGTAAAAAATAATAAATCAGATCTGAATAGATTTGCGCTTATTGTCACCAATACTTTATACAGAATTGTTTTCAATATCGGCATAAATGCCGATATTAATATCAGATTGGTGCATCTCGACAGGGGAATTTGAGAATGCAAAATATAAGAGCACGCCACACTGTCCAGATTAATTTTGTGGAAAAATGACCAAACAAATTTATTATTTTTTTGATTCCACTTCGGTGTAAAGCCTCACTCTGCCACAGCTGAACAACTGCCAACGCTGAAACAACCAAAGAGGTGCTGCCAAACGGCCCCCAAACAGCCCAGACCCCAGTCTGACTGATGCAGCAGAACAAGCCACAACAGACCTGGAGGATCAGCTGCAGGCATTTCCTTCTGTCCAAAAGAAGACTTAAAAAAAAACAACAGAAAAGGTCTATTAGGATAACAATGTGTTTGTGAATGTCACAGAACAATTGACGGGAGCATTGCTGTGTTCTCAGAAATGCTCTCTTGGGGAAAAGTGGGGTGTGTGTGTGTGTGTGTGTTTAGCAGCCATTCAGTAGCTGCTGATGGCATGATGGCCTTGTACAATGAGATTTATGTGACGGCTTCAAAGGGAAGAAAACGAGGCGAAGCCTCGAGCCCACCTTCACGTTGGACATCATCATTTAGCTGCCTTTGTGTCCGACTCCATCGCCTCCCACTAACCTCATCAGCATTCATTACCCCCTGTGAGGAGGAGAGGAGGGGGGCAGGATGTCAGCACTAGTGGTGTGTGCAACAGAAAAAAAAAAAAAAACACACACACACATACTGCCATACGAGCGCGCCTTTCGTTTGGATCATTATAAGCATGAAACAGCTGACACGTTTCTACTCATTGCAAGGACAAGACAGATCCACCGGGAGACACAGTCGCCGGAGTCAGGACAGAAACTGTGAAGCGCTTTCAGCTCCTGCGTATAGAGAGGCTGCATCTGTGTGTGTGTGTGTGTGGGAAACAAGGGGAAAAAAAGAAAACACATGTGACCTTGACAACATGGTGGCAAAATGTGGCATGTGTCTGTGTTTGTGCAGATCAGGAATCTGCCGGGCCTGCTGGTCAGCACATTGAGGGTGAAGCGGGATGCCGCCGCGCGCCAGGCTGTAAACAAGGAGCCCACAATAACATGCTTCACCCACAGGACCGCAGCTCTCCTGAAGAGCTGAAAACTTTCACAACGGCAGCTTGTTTATTAACAGACATGTGAGTTTTAAGGAATCCAGTGGAACCGCCTCATGGCACGCTGCAAAATCACAAAGTCCTACCAGGAATTTTTGGTCGAGTTTTTAGTGGAAATATCTTAGTACACTTGAAAGAAGACAAAAGTAACTTTTCAGCAAGACAGAGGAGCTTAAGTCAATAACTGCTGAATATTAGACTGTTTCACTTGTACTATAAAATAATCTCCTTGTGTAACTAGTACTTTTTTATATAAATATTCAAAAATTATTGACTTAATCTTTTATATCTTGCTGAAAAGTTACTTCTAAGTTAGCTTTGTCTCATTTCAAGCTTTAGAAGATATTTGAACCTGAAATTAGAGCAGAGATACTGGGTAAGATTTTGTGCTTTTGCAGTGTGGGATTGTGTTTCCTGTGTGCTCATACGTTCTCCGATTTTGGGGAGAATATGTCTGAATAGTGAAGTCCTCATTTACAGCTGGCATCAGGTTTTGGATCACTGTCACTTTGGCACGCACAAGCACATCGTCTGAACAGCTTCAGTGGCGGATGAGGACACATTTCCATCCGCACTGCAAAAACACAAAATCTCACCAAGTATTTTTGGTTTAGTTTTTAAGCACAAATATCTTAACTAAGAAAAAAACAAAAAAGAAAAACTAACTTACAAGTAATAATCAGTATTACATACCAAAGGCAACTCTAAACGAGAGGGGGCGGGGGGTATAGTCTAGATTTAAAGGAAATCAGTGTTTCTGCAGGTTTGTAGTTTTCTGGAAGTTTGCTCTAGACTTGTGGTGCATTATGGGATTTATAACAGACGTGAAAATCCATTAAATCGAAGCAGATTCTGACACCAAATGAAGGATCCTACATAATTTTTCTCCTCTTAAATCCTGCACAACTGCGCCAGCATCTGCCAGTTTACATTCAGGAACGCACGTAAAAATCAGTTTTACGGTAAATTTCGACATAAAACGCCGCCTGCGACTAGTATCACCCAAGTTGTTCTGAAAACACACCATCGTGGCCGGGTGTTAAATGATGGAGGACTTGGCTCGGCTCCGTTTATCCTGGCCCTGGATCCTTTCTAGATATTTCTTTATGCTCCGTTTAACCGCATCCATCTCTCGTGTGTATACAAATGCTTATCCTTTTTATAAAGCCGGCTGTATTACAGCACATGCATTAAACATGAGGAAGCTGGGCGGCGAGAGAGAGAAAGAGAGAGAGCTGGGAAATACCAGTGGAGGATCAGACCGGTCGTGGTCCTGGTCTGCCGGAACGCGACGCCCGCCGTTAATATCAAGGTTAACAGAGAATGCTTTGCGTGTTCCGCCGATGTCACCAGAGACTTATCGTACGTGGCTTGTCGCAGATGAAAAACGTGAGATTTGCATCCTCTAATGAGAGCTTTAGTATGCTGTAGTATACTGTTTATTATTCAGCGGGGTTTTCTTGCAGAGAAGTGAACGTTCAATCTTACTGGGGTGAAAGGTCACAGCAATGTTTTTTATGCCATGTGTGTGTGTTTTGTTTTATTTTTTTACATACATCACGCTGTAAAAACAGGTTTTTAAAAAATCTGACCTGATTAACGTGCTAGCAGCAGTCTGGTTTAAAAAAACAAAAAAAGACCTGGAGGTTATTTGTCATCGCCTCTCTGCTCCCATTAGGTTTAGTAGAGAATCTGCTCCTGGTAAGCGTGGAAAAGAGTGACAATATGCCATGCTTAATCCTGCTTTGATATTAAAAGGACAATGTTATGTGTTTTCCAGGCACATAGTGCCATTTTATAGCACAGTCAAGTAACTATATCACTTCCAGTTATTATGAAAATGCTACAAATATCAAATATGACTTAAAAGATATTTGACTTTGTAATTTAGCGCCTTGAAATTGGGCCTCTGTTTCTTTAAGAAGTTCCTGGTCTTTCTCAAGCTCCGCCTTCAGGAAGTCATTCCCACATGGCTCCTTTATTAACCCTTTAACAGCATTTCTACCAGCTGTTTGTTAGTTGCTGCTGGCTAGTCTGAAGGAGCTGAATGGATGAGCCCTGGGTTAGAGCTGCTCTGTGAGGTGGAAACTCGGAAACTGCATCTCTGAGGAGGAGCTTCGTCCTCGAAGGCGGAGCTAGATCCACCTGGGTGTTTTGCACAGCTGAATTGTTGCCATACAGATTTAAGGATGTCTCAAAAATTCATTAAAGAATTAAATCAACACTTCTCCTTGATGAGGGAATAACATTATGACAAGATGAGAAGCTCAGAAAGTCGATTTTACATAGTACTGGCTCTTTAACTAGTACAAAAGCACAGGAAAAAAATGCTGATGGATGATGTGGGTCAAGCAGATGACTGGGTGGAACAAGCTTTAATTAAGGCTTTCATGCATATAATAGCATCACATCTAATTTGATGGATTAAAAGTAAAATTCAAAAGGAATCATTCATGTCATCATTCTAGGACTGTACTGTTATCCATTTGAACTGTTGTTTCTTTCAGGATGGAAGGATTACAGAATAAAAAGCTTGAACCAAGTATAAAAACCAAGTTTCCAACGTTCCTCAAATGCATTCAGAGGGAAATTGTTATGGTTAGAGGAGACTGATTTGGCTAATTGGCTGCAGTGTCCAGAAATATGTTTGAAGGAGTTATAGTGAGGATATGAATAGAAAGCAAATTGATCCAACTGCTAATCATGGTGAAAGTATTATGCTACTCTTTTGAAAATGTGTGCTTTATGCTTATAGTGTGTAAAACCAACACTTTCAAACAAACCGCATCATCTCAGCCAATAAAAATGGATTAAAATCCTACAAGAATAATGCCAGAAACTTATTTGTTGCTACTATTAGTTCAAATACTAAAAATTATGAAAAATTATGCTCAGTTAATTGTTTTACTGTCACAAAATGTAACTGTAGGAAAGTATGTTTTGTTTAAGTCAGTTGACATTTTGTTTTTATTCTGTACATTTTGTATTAGTAAGAAATTACATATTGTTACAGGTTAACAGGAGTTTATTATTCAATATAATACACTGCTCAAAAAAATAAACGGAACACTCAAATATCTCATCCTAGATCTGAATGAATGAAATATTCTCATTGAATACTTTGTTCTGTACAAAGTTGAATGTGCTGACAACAAAATCACACAAAAATCATCAATGGAAATCAAATGTATTAATCAATGGAGGCCTGGATTTGGAGCCACACACAAAATTAAAGTGAAATGTTCCCTTTATTTTTTGAGCAGTATACGTCCATGGTCATTCATAAAAATAAATATTCAATTTTCAATTTTTGAGGTTGAAAATATATGGGTATGGATGTGGTTATTTTATTTTTTAGGAGTTTTAAGCAAACTGATTAAACTACTAACTAACCCCTTACATAAAAAATAACCTGCTACCCTGGTTGCCTCCAGCAGAGGGCGCTGTTGGCGCACTATTTTATGTTTTTGTTCTCTGTTCAACTGAATTCAGACGCTGCCGACGTAAAATGTGGATAAACGTCGGTACTTTTCCAAGGTGTGCCTCTCATACCGGTGTATCGGAAAGGTAAGAGAGTGACAGAAGCAGCACGGTGGAAAACATTTCCCAGCTGTTTGTTCGTCATTAGTATTTTTAACACTCAGTGAACTTGACAATTAAACGGGAGGTGACGTCTTTGTGGGAAATAGCGTTAATACTCAAGGAAGAAAGTTGTAAAGAAAAATAAAGAAGCATGACATCACTTTGGTGGCATTTCATATGTGAAATCACGCAGAAAGTTTTAAAGACTCACCTAGAAGAGTATTAAAATTCACACTATAGGAGATCTAATCTGTGTAAATACAGATAAAAACAAAAACCTGACACATCAGTGTTATTCAGTAAAAGTAACAGATTCCTGCTGTCTGAGATCCGTGACCTGACCACCAGGTTCTTGCCCCCCCACCCCCTTAGTGGAGGACTGAGCAGTAAACAAACAGGTGTCTGGTATCACTGAAAACACTGGTTTTGGTGGAAACTCTGTACTATCTACTGGCGGCAGCTGCTTGGTTTCATTTTGCGAAATGTCCAACATATTGGAGGTTCAGACTGAATGTTCCTGGACATTTGGTGATTTCACTCCTTTACCCCACTGAAACAAGAAAAAGATTAGCGAGAAAGCTAATTTGCTTAGCTAGCATCTCTAATGTAGAAATAAGTGTTATTCCAAATTAGGCTGTCCCCAATGCAACCTTGAAAATGTAGTTAAATAAAACATTTTTTTTTTTATTATTTGTTAGCTCACATGGTGGATTTGTTTTAGTTGTGTTGGCATAGCCGGTTTCATGATGTCAGGTGTTTCCCACATTTCAATGAATAATTACAGAATCCAAACATAAAACGCTTACAAACCAGTTTGCAAACTTAATTTGCTTCACTAGGTCAATATTTTCTTGAAAAAATTGACCTAGTGAAAAATTATAGGCAGCTGGAAAATGAGCATATTTGTAATATTTTGTAACATGATGTCCTCTACATTTATCTATGCATCTGGTAAAGATTTACATGAGACTCAGAATAAAGTAATCTCTTATCTCAGTGGCATTAAATCAAACTGAACAAAATCCTAACTTTATAGATCACAATAAAGGTTGGTTCAATAAACCAAGTTTATTTGGATCAGTAAAAAAATATCATTCAAATATAATATGTTACATAAATATATGTATGTATTCACTATCACTCAAGTCAGTATTTTTAGGAAATGTCCATTTTTTATTTGATACACTGGGGAATATAAGATACGTTAATATTAGTTGTTTTTGTTTACTTATTCCATCCAAAGTCACATCTTCTAATATTTATTATAAGATAAAGGTTGCTGAAGCTTCTTTTTTTAAATTAATGTTATTCAAATTCCTATTAAAAGTGAAAACTCTCATTGCTTTTGGTCAGTAAATGCATCACCGTCGCATTTTAGAGATCAGAGAAGAGCAGAAATTGGCAAGAAAACAAGATGGGTGCACCTCTGCATTTTGAAGCATCCCATAGCTTCCTGTTTTCCTGAAGTTTGAATATAATATGACTCAAAGACCCATTTCCTGTGGGCACTCTTCAAAATGGGAAAGACAAGAAAACTTGTGTGTTTATCTTCATATTTCAAGCTTCAGATGACTTTATTGTTTCCCCCTTCAGATTAAGTGCTTGTTGTGTCTGCTACATTACACTGAAGGCTCCTTCCAAAGTCCCTAAAAAAATAGAATTCCCTGCAATTATGCAATCTGTGTCACACACTAAATGACAGATTGCAGCAACCATCTTGGCTATGAACATGTGACTTTGTCTTGCTATGAATAGCTTTAGTCACTCTCAGGTATGCGACCGATATTCACGCCATCCACTTTGGCTTGTCAGATCTGGCAGCAGCAGAGCAAACCCAAAACAATGGCCACCGGTACCAGAACTGTGTCAACAACCTGTTGACAGGAAAAAATCCCAAAGGACAGGCAGCCGTGCTTCCTTCCTGCGCATGTGTTGTTGTAATCGGCGGTTTTTGACTCTGGCAGGATTTCCCTCAGGGAAGACAATGAAGGAAATCAAAGAAAAGTGAGTGTTGGAGATATAATTTGATCAGATTTGAAATAATAAGAGATTCTGCTCTGATTCTACAGGGAGAAAAGTTACTGACCCTGTGTGGATGATGACATATGGAAATATTAGAAGCAATAAAACACACAAGCGTTTTATTGCTGGTCATGTGCCAATTAGATCATTTTATCTCCTCATATTTTATTATCTTTTATCTGTGCAACACTCAGAGTTGAGTAGAGTATCCAAAAAATTGTACTCAAGTAAGAGTAGCACAACTTCAACATATTTTTACTGAAGGTAAAAGTAAAATGTAGCCGTCCAAGTTACTGAGGTTAGAAAATGAAAGTATTTAATAAAAAGGCTGCTCAAGAGTCACTTAATATTTAAAAATTACATAATCAGACACACCAAAATATAAATAATGTAGAAATGTTTGTATTTTAAGGGGTCAAAATAAAAATACTCACAAAATGACAAAATTAGACAAAAAAAAACATTATTCCAAATAACTGTTTTTAAATATAAAACTTATGAAACTAACAAAAACTGCAGGTCTGTGTCTGGGGAATTTTTAGTGAAAACAAACTCAAACAAATTTTACTCAAATAAGAATAGTGACACTTCATTATGAATTTACTCAAGTCAAAAGTAAAAAGGATAATAAAGGTAGTAAAAAATTACTCATAAAAGTGCACTTTTCCAAAAAAAAAATTACTCAAGTAATTGAGTAAATGTCACTAGTTACTCGTTAACATTGCAGCGACGTTAGCTGGAGATGCGAGAAGGAAAGAGGAGGAGGAGGAAGAAAAGATGACTGCCAGTCCGTCCCACTCCCGGTGAGTACAAATGCAGCCCAGAAAACTTCAGCTTTCATACCTCAGCTTTTCACACACACTCAGAGAGAGAGGCGTGCTCTTTCACGTCACACACACCCATCTATCCCAACCCGCAGAGGCACCGGGAATCAGAGCGGAGCGAGGAGATGCCACCGGCTGGCAGACACTGAGTAAGTCCGCTCTCCCTCCTCTCTTTCTCGGCCGGGTCTCTTTTGTTGTGTCATGGCGGCTCCACGGTCCGTCCCAGCTCATTTACCGCTCGCCTCGCGCGCCTCTCCGCCGCTCTCAAACGGCCACTGTTAGCTCAGACTGAGGGACTTTTCAAAGTTTATCCCCTCTGTATGCAGGGCACACTTGCCTCTCTCTTCTCCTCCCTCCTTCCCTTCTTCTCCCGCGGCTTTCTTCTTCTGTCCCCTCCAAGCCAGAGAGGCAGGAGAAAAAAGAAAAAGAAACTCCTGCACTAATTAGCATGTGAGCGCTGAGCCACAGGTGGATGTTTTAGCTTAAATGACAAATTTAAGTCAATCGAAATACAAAAACGGGTGTTTGCTTTCAAGCTTTTAAAATCAGGCAGCCTTAAATTGTCTTGGTCATAAATAATACAGTTTTAGTGCTCTTAGAGATTAGGCATGGAGTGGAATGATATAAATAACATTTTACATGAAACTTCAAAGCGATCTGACTGCTTTTCTTTGAAGCAGCAATTACACTGCAAAAACACAAAATCATACCAGCCGATTTTAGTCTAGCATGGTCTTAAATAAGACAATTAACTTACAAGTAACTTTTTAGCGTGATATCGGAGCTCGTTATAAGTCAATAATTCATTAATATTAGTGAAAAAGTACTAGCTACATGTGAAACAAGTAAGCCAGTGGAATAAGACATTTTAACTTATAATACTGGAAAAATGTCTTGTTCCACTAGCTGATTATTTAACTTAAAATGAGTGCTTTTCCTTTAATTTTCATGAATTATTTGTTTAAAACAAGCTCCTATATCTTGTTGAAAAATTACTTGCAAGATAGTTTAGTCTTATTTAAAGTGTACTAAGATATTTGCACTAGAAACGCGTCCGAAAATAGTTGGTAAGATTTTGTGTTTTTGCAGTGTATTCCTTCTGTTGCTAAAATAATTGAATTACAGCTGTTTAAATGCTATATCTTTACTAATTTCTATTTTGACTATGTTGTGCAGACTTTTACAGACATATATATGGTTAAAATATTTATTTTATTGTAATGGTTGAGTAAAATGCATAAGCCAGCTGGGTGGCAGTGCACAGAAATGCTGTAAACAGTTGGAAAATGTATAATTTTAATAGCTTTTATTGTTTCATAGCCAACACCTTTCTGCAGTGGGACGTTTCACACCGACCACGTTCATGTTAATAGATCTGGATCGGCTTTGACAACCAGTGATTTACGATCGCCTTCCTGCATTCGACCTCTAGTCTGCTGTTAAGAAATATGATTATATGACTCCAGTAAATAGCATTTACCAGCAGGAAGTGGCATGTTTCGGTTTGATCGTAATCTCTCATATATCATGAGAGTTAACAGGGGCCAACCCAGGATCGGAGCCATAATCAATGGGAACGGGGTGTAATGCAAAGTTTACTGAAAAAGATGTATAATAAATTTAATTATGTGTTAGACAGGGAGACTTTTATGACTGGATTGGTTTTAGTACATGGGCTTGAAATGATTTGTTTATGGGGATAAAATTGGAAGCAGAAAGCGATGAAATTGCAAAGTGTGTGTGCAAAATATGAATATAAACTATTAAAGAGGCAAATTGACTTTATCAACTCTCTGAAGACTTTCAGACACAGAAAATGGGGAGTTTCTACACAGAAAAAAATTCAACTATATTTAAAAAAAAAGATAAATACTTTTTGCCCATTTAAACAAATGTGCAAATTCATTGTAAGCTCTCAATTTTTTCATCTTTGATTTTTTCTTTCTTACTATGAAACGATATTGCCCCCAGCCTCCTCCACAAGTGTAGATTGGTTAATAGTTACCACAGACTCGAACCCTATTGGCTGTTTGGTCGGGTATTTTTCAAAAGTGCTTGCAAGACCGAGACTGCCTTTATTGACACACACACACATACACGCACACACACACACACAGCAAGAGAGAGGTCAGGGGCAATTCCTGGTTTTTTTTTTTTTTTTTTTTCAACTTGTGGACTTCCTGACTGGAAGAGAGCCCCGGCGTCACGTGGGTCGATAAGGTGCAAACAACAAAAAAAAACAAGCATGTCTGTTGAAATGAATTATTGAACAGGGTTCTTGTCTCAGTGTCTGTTACTCACAGATAATGTGGAGTCATTAGCACCCCACCCTGTGAGTGTGTTGACATACTGAACCTGCCCCTGTTTGCCTTTCAGTGTTTAGAAACTCAGCAGCATTCCCTGCTACACACACACACATTTACTTGTGTGGCAGAGGGGACATTATTTGCTTGGGTCCCATTGTGACCTGCCAGCCAAAACAAAATTGAATGGAGAGGGACTGAACAATGCAGCCGATCTAATCTCTCTGTCTCTCCAACATTCACAGCAAAGGCAACAAGTCTTGAAGGCCAAAACTGATCCGGATACTCCAGACCTCCACGTCCAGAGAAACACAACTGACGAAGGAGACCACTTCTTCCTCCTCCTCCTTTTCCTTCCCCGATCCGAGGGAACTCGACTCAGGAAGAAGCGACTGCAGGACGGACAGAGAGTCAAGATGCTGGCTCAGATCCTCAAGGAGATGTGGGTGGACCCCGAGGTGCTGGAGGCGCTCAGCGAGGAGCAAAAGAGGGTCCTGTTTCTGAAGATGAGAGAGGAGCAGGTACGGCGCTGGAGAGTGCGTGAGGAGAAGGAAGAGAGAGAAGGAAGGACCAACAGGAACACAAAGCCCAAGAAAGGTATGGAGCGCAGCACTCCTTATGTCGTACCTGTTAGACTGGCAGGGGGAGAGCTCATAATTTAATTCCAGTAAACTATACTGAGCAAGAGTTATTGTCAATAATACAAAAAGAATGAGGCATTAACAGGTGGAGCAACATTTTTTGCTGGGTGTTTTTTTGAGACGTTTGAAGAAGTTGGCGCTAATTTAAAGCAACAGATGGTTCTCTTTCACTTAAACTCAGGAAAGCAACTGTTTAATTTAGATCAGGCACTTCATAGACCCCACGTCTGCTTATCTTGACACCAGACTGAAACACTTTGACATGCATGATAGTTGTAGTTTTAATGAAAGGTTAAATAATCGCCAATCCACCACATACAGCACTAACAATGAGAATTAGCATCCAAATAAATGGTCTTTTGAAGCCAAGTGTTTTCACTAAATTGATAAGTCCTTACTTTAAACAATGACCTTCCTTCAATGAATCATGTTATACTTATATATTTAGAAAGTGACTTTATGACAAATACTTCAATTAGTGTATTCAATTAAATCTGACAGCTAGCTTTATACATTTTTAAGCTAGCTAAAAGTAAATCTGTTTTGACTTTGAAAACAGATTGCTGAACTTATATATACTTGTTAGTTTATTTCTTAGTTTGGTCTGAATAACAATGTTTTGTCAGCTGTTATTCAGTTTTCCAGTCTAAGGTAAAGCTACATTATGAGATGCCGCTCTGCAGTAACTAGCTACAGTTAGCAAAAAGGCTGCAATAGCCCGAAAATGGCTGAAAAATACATCAATTTAACTTAAAACTTAGTTACTATTTAAGACATTTTAGGGTTCAGAGGGTAACCACTGACAACAAAATAGCCGTTTTTATAATTTCTCCATCCATCTATTATTTATAATATTTGGGTGCAACAAACAATCTATAGGTATGTTGTGAAGACGACACTTGTAGGCTGTTTTACAAATAATTAATTCTGTAATCTTCTAAACTCAAAGTGTGCACAAGTAATGAAGCAGGAGTTGTGTCTCTAAGGTTACCAATCAAATTAAGTGTTTGGGTTTTTTTCAGCCTGTGTTTTAGTCATTAAACCCAGCCCTCCTTCATTAGAAGTGCTGATCTATCTTACAAAGACGCTGTCATCTTAACTAGTTCAGCTGCACAAAGGGAGTGTACTTACAGTGTGTGTGTGTGTGTGTGTGTGTGTGTGTGTGTGTGTGTAACTGAAAGCTGTGTGGGCTGAAAGCTGAAGAAGATTGAGTAAACCCTGTGGTTTCGGGAGTCGCCACGCTTTAGACCACATATCAAGTTACCATCTTTGTTTACCCAATCTCTGCCATGTCACCTGAGAGGAGAGTGTGTGTGTGTGTGTGTGTGTGTGTGTGTTAGCATTGCAGAAGATATGCTCCACTTACACGTCTTTACTGATGGGCTTCAACGGGTTCATTTAGGCTTATAAATGTCACTACGACACTGTTAAACCTATTCCTGTCACTAAATATACAGATTCTAAAAGGCGTTTAGGTCGCTGTAAAAAATCCATGTTTTTGTGTTTTAAAAAAATTTAACCATGATAAATAATTTAAAAACTTTTATCTCATTTAATGGGTGAATTCATCCCATACAATTTAACTGAAAGACAAAATTCTGCTCGATTTCAGTGTTCAATCTTCCTTTGTTGCAGTTGGTTGTATTCTCTACCCAGAAGAAATTCTCCAGATAGATCATGTTGCGAAGACAACCCCTTGTCCACCATCCCTCAGATTATTTTAAATCAACTTTAATCCTGACCTTTACTTCAACAAGTCCAATAATGTATTTTCTGTTATGAATTTGCAGGGGGGAGAATAAAAATGTCCCTCCATCTTTTGCTTTTTACTAGATATTTGTTAAATTGGGGTCCAAACTGATCTTTAGAGCTGTTAATGGTTGCGTCTCAGGTCATGATGCTGCCACTGCCGTGTCTGAAGGTTTGGTGTCCTTTCAGAGGTGTGCTGTTGTTTATTGAGATGAGATTATTGACAGGTTTGAGATTACTCTGGATACTTTACAATCTCTCCGCTAGGTATTGAATGAAAATACCCGTCAGGAAAATAAATACAAGAATAAAGTCAGAATATTTTGAGGATAACGTAAAAATATTTCGAGATGTCATACGAGAATAAAGACTATATAATACAAGAATAAATTCAAAACTACAAGAATAAACTTGTATGAGTATGAAATCACAGTAGTCAGAAGTCGTTTGAATATAAAGTTGAAATAATACGAGAACAAAGTTGTAGTATTACCAGAATAAGTTATTACAAGATTAAAGTCACAACATTGCAACTTTATTCTGGAAATACTATCAAATAATACTAACTTTTTTAATTTGAGTTTTAAAGTAGTATAATTTTAGTCATTTTTTCTTTTTTTCTGGTAGTATTGCCAATATAAAATCATAATATTGTGACTAAATTTTCACAATACAACATTATTCTGATAATGAACTTTATTCTTGTACAACTTCTCTTATTCTTATACAAGTTTATTCTTGTAATTTCTTTATTTTTTCTTAATTCTTGGTCCTGTTCCATTTTTCCTGCTGATAGTAACAAAGGCAGTGGAAAAGGCCTCTCCTATCTGACTGATACAAACTGAGTAACATGACCCCAGCTGCCCACATGGAGATGTGTTTACACGCAGATTTATGCCTGTAGTGACGTCACACAATGCCCCCTTGTGCGCGGCGGTGAGAGAAACACGGCCTCCTTTGTGGAAATCTGCGTTCAGAGCTCATGTGACCGTCACTTATGTGTCCCTGATGATAACATATCGCTCTATGTGGCCTTTTAAACCGCGTTTCGGTTGGCAGACGGCGCAGCGCCACGTTCTGGGTTTGAATTTCTGTAGCCACGCCCCCGTCTGTGACGTCACGACAGGTTGTTTCGTCTTCATCCGTGGAGTCATGGAAAACACCTGGGCTATCGCTCATTGTGACGGGTGGCTTATTTTTAAACACTGCGTCACGATAAGGGAAAAATTGGACGTTGTTTCTCCAGGGTGTGACTGAGATGTTTATAAAGTTTTTAAAAGGAAATTGTAACGTATGTTTTATTTACTTAAAATAGCTGTGAAACATTTATTTAAAAAGGCCTTCAAGAAACACCATGGGCTTTTTCTTTTTTTTTTTTTACTACCTCAGGTTCAATTTTGTTGTGCATTACATTTTATATTAGAAAACTGGCAATTAACTCAAAGAATAATAAAGCTAAATATGTAACACCAGGATGACCAAACAATGTATTGTCATAGTCGGTTTAACTGAATTTATCCTTGTGCGACAGCACCACCTGCTGGCTGAAATCAGCTGTTGAGAGGTCTGCTTCAGGCAGAACCTTGCTGAGTGTCTTCAATTTTGGGGTGTAGAAAAATAAATGAACCACTTTTTAAATTTTTGTTTGTGTCTCTTTGTTTCTAGCTTCCAGTAAACAAGTGAGCTGGCTCCTCAGTAGGGACGGCGATGTGAGCGTGACTATAATTGGAGAAGTGGATGAATTTAGGTCCTCCAAGGTTCTGCAGAACCACATGAACAGGTAGAAATAGAAAACTCTCCCAATCATCTATGAATGCAAAGGACAGTAAAAATGTAAAATAACAAAAGAAATTTCTTTCTAAAATAACGTGATTCTAAGCCAACAGTTGTAATATTACCCGTTTTGCTATGTGAGGTCAAAATATTTATCTGTGAGCTGGGAGGTCTGCAGAAACAACAATGGATATCTTTCTCTTACAGACTCCTCAGTGATAACAGGAACTGCATCCAGACGGCGGACCTGCTGCCAGGAAGTGATGCCCAGCAGCTCAGCATCAAAGACGACGCCAAGCTCCCTCTCACAGATGTTAATGTGAGTCCCCCTCCGTGCGAGTTTGTATGTGGGAGGCGGGTTATACAAAAACGGCCAACGCGTTGGATTCTGATCAGCATATCCTCAATCACACGCAGGAGGATCCAGGTTCACCAATCAACCAGTCATCTGAGGAGGAGGTGGCGGACTGCAGCACTGATGAGGACCCGAAGGACCCCGACGACGACAGCTGCAGCAACTCGGAGAACGTTATTGAGCTGAACCTCGTCTACAGGCCGCATTTTCGTAAAAGCCTGTTCCTACGAAGCCACCAGTCAGAACCAAAGAGAGTCACTCCACAGGACGGAGGTGAGAGAAGGATAATTCATGCCTGTAGGAGCGGAAATATGCAGTGCCTCGCTAAAGTGTCCATACCTCTTGAACATCTTCACATTTGTAGCTACAAACTTCAAGGTATCCCATTGCCAAATAGCTTGTCACTAGAAAGATCCAGTGCTCAGGTGGGAGAATCTGTTGACAAAACAACCACTTCTAGTCCATATAAAGTTGCCACAATATACAGTGAATGTGTGTGGATGAAAACACTGCAAAATGAAATCTAATGTTATATGTAGGAAGAGTGCCACTAGTCACTCAAACAATATGAAAGGAGGTGCTCAGGTTAAACAAAATTCTAACTTTCACATCATACTGAACACACCATTCCAACAGTGAGACATTCATTGATTTAAATACAGGTCAACCCTAGAAGAAACCCATTACAGCAGGAGTCTCAGTGTCATCACAATCATATCAAATAATTAGGTCATTAGAAGGGCAATATGGAACCTGATTAACAGCCAAAGCTGCCTGGTCATTGCCTTCTCACGCAAATCTTCCTTCAGTGCCCATCGGAGCTTTTTCCCATTTATTTGGATTCTTCCTGTAGTTTTTCTACTGGTCCAATCAGTGAGCAGATGTTGAAGTTGTGAACAATGACATCAATTTTCTGTGCCGACTACTAAACTGTAGTCTGCTTGTAGTTTTAGCAATGACAGCGGAGGAAGTGAACAATGCTGTTCAGTCGGTGTTGGTCACACTTCAAAATATTGAATTAACACAAACAGCCGCCTCATTTGGATCTCAGAGGAGGATTCTTTATAGTGCAGGCAATTTCTGGTTAGCTTCATAGCGTCAAACTGGCGCATTATATACGTCCTGACCAAACATTAGCGATTAGGTAACATTTAAAACTTTAACAGAGGCCACGGCTCCAGGAAGCGATGTTTCTCAATATTCAATATCACAGATGCTCTTTACGAAGCAAAGCATAGAACAAGGGGCTGGTTGCAGTCAGGCTTAAGCTAATGAGGCTACAGACGATTAAGGTGTGGACGACAATGGATATACCAGTCTTAGGCTTAGAGGCTACAAAAGTATTGACCCTGGAGTGAAGGTTCACCTTCCAACAGGACCCTAAATATATAGCCAAAGTTACAGTAGAATATCAAATTAAAGTCTAGACCAAAATCCAAATGAAATTCGGATGCAAGACTTGAAAGTTGTGCCAGTCAGTTTGAGTTTGAGTTATTTTTTCAAAAAGAATGGGCACCTTAAACACAAAGACTTGCCACCCTTTGCTGATTTTTATTTGCTAAAAATATAGAAAACCATACATCATTTTCTTCCTCTTTACAATTATACACCACTTTATGTTGGCCCATTGCATAAAGACCCTATGAAAACATTGAGGTTTGTTGAAATTCGAACTCTACCAAGGTTATGACTATTCTGCTCAGTTCTTCCTCATCTACCGTAACTGAAATTTCTTAGTCAAAACCAACAGAGGAATAATTCCTGTAACTCTTCTGATCTTTCTCTCTCTTTTTTTTTCCCTTCAGAAACTCGGTGGCGCAGAGAGACGTCAGAAAACGAAGGTCGCGTGCCTGATCTCAAGAAGGCGTTTGCGGACGATGCCTGCAGCAAACCACCCGCCTGCAAAAAACCCCCCATTCCTGTCAAACCGGCTCATCTACAGAAAAGCAGCACGGCGCTGGTCCATTAAGAAGCCACTGTGTCTCCACCCTGCCGTACGTCAACACACCCGACCCCTGAGGAGTGGGAGCTGACGCAAACGCCGCAGCTCATTTGTACTCCTGCTTGAGGACCCGAGTGGGGGATAAATACACTGCAAAAAAAAAGTTAAAAAAAAAAAAAGGACAGATGGAGAAGCATCTGTGGAGGGGAGCGAGACTGTGTACTTAATGGGGGAAACTGAAATTCAGACTCTTACATTTTCGCAGAGTCTGATCTCGATGCAGACACTGAGGGGGGACATGTCCGTAGGACGCAGACACAAACACACTGCTGAATGGAAAAACACAGTGGTTTTATACTGGGATGACCTAGGGTGAAGTTGGAAACCGAAAAGCGTCAACCAGTCACAAATATTCATCCATGTTCATATGAGCTCTGGACTTTCTTTTCAGCAGATCCTGGGAATGAAATGACACAAATGGACTCAGTGAAACGGACTTCTTGTACCTTTATCCTTAAAGGGATTTTAGACAATTTAATTATACATCTCAACATTCACATGGGAACGCTCCCTTGCACTCGTTCACTGACAAGCACTGACCTGCTCGTCAAGAGCCCTTGAGGCTCCAGATAAATTGCTCAAGAACTCGTCCAAGTGTTAGCACAAAACCACTGAGCAGTTTCTGGACAGCAACGCCTCTTTGCTGATTCATATTTCATTCTCTATTGCAAATGGCTTAATGGTTCACGTTTGAGCTGCCACTCAACCACAAGGGAAGTTGTTTAATACAAGGTTAGCAAGAAACTGTCTTAAATCTCACTATCTTCTAACTCTCCCAACACGAGTTTGGCTACTCTGTCAATTTCTGAATTTAGCCCAGAAAATATGTCAATACGTTGGCCCGATTGATCAACTCTAAACATCTTTTCAACCACATTATTAAAGAATAGACGTCTTTATGTGTAACAAGTTTCAACTTTAACTTTTCAACCACATTTTACTTATAGAGAAAAGGTCTTTAAAAAAAAAAAAAGAAGAAGAAAAAAACTTTCAATAGGATGTCCATTTCTCTGAATTTGCTCAGTGGGGAAATTTTCAGCAGCACTTTAGATATTGACGTTTCCAAATAAATATTACTGCTTTAAATTTGCACCTTCTTGTGTTGAGCCAATCAACACGTAAGCAAGCTATGACGGAAAATGCGATTTTCTGGATGTGTTAGCATGCTAACGCTAGTATTAAGTGTTGGCTAAATGATACAGAAGGGCTGAGAAGCACAAAAGCATGTGAGAATGGTTAAAACTATACAAAATTACCATAATAAAGTGGACATTATCGATTGGAATACATGCCCGAGGATGCCTATATGTGAAACAAGAGGAAGCCTACATATTTTGCTCAGCCATCGTCATATGTTAGCATGCTAACGCTAGCATTAAACGGCGGCTAAGTGATACTTTGGGAGGCACAAAGGCATGTTAGCATTGTTAACACAGGACAAACCTTACACAATGAAGTTGACTTTATAGACTGGAATACATGCCTGAAACAAGACGAAACTTACATATTTTGCACTAGGATGGCCTGAAGCTTGTGCTGCCTGATGAGATCTCTTCCACATCTTCTTGAATTCTTGGGCTATTTTCAGTGTTTGTCTCAGGTGTGGCTACCACAAGCACAGTTTAAATCGTCAGCATCATTAACAAAGAGACAGTTGTGCTGGGGTAATAAAAAGGAGCTCAGAAAGAGAAGCAAACCTGTTTGCATTAAAACTTGTTGGATCTTTAAGCTCATGATACCTGCTTGTTGTCATCCACTGAGAAGGATTTTTGTCTTATAAGAAACTCTAGTCTCTATGTATTAAGGTGCAACGTTTTGTTTTAATCCTGAACACCCACGTGTCATACAGCTGTGAGTCAGACATCCGTAATCACGTGCTGGTGCGAGCACAAGACATGAGACCTCCGAGCCAGTAGGGTGCCCCAGAGAGCTCACGACTTCACGTACAAACTATAATTATCTGAAACCTCAAAATTTGTAGTCAGATTTTAAAAAAACAAACAAACAAAACAACTAATTGGGGGTGGTAGAACAGGTGTTCCAAAGGGTGAAGCTACAGTTCTGTTTATTTTACATTTTAAAAAATGGAAAATTTAATTCCTATCATCCAAGAAAAAAATTGCTTCTTGTAATTTTTGTCATAACATGTTTAGTACATTCTGTACAGAGTCCAACAGAACCCTGAGGGTGGACACCGCCATAGTCCATCAGATATTAGAAGCTGTGAAAAACATGAAGCCACACAGAACAGAAGCAAGAGTCTTAGTATTTTATGGTTTGTTTGAGATGTAGTTACTACCTAACTTGTGGGTCATGTGTTCACTTTACTTGGTCACCAATTGAATCCCTGCTCATGCTGACTCTGCTGACTGTTTCTTTTCTTCTTTTTTTTTGTATTATAACCAAATGTAAGCATTTGTACTATTTATCTGTTGTCTATGTGGAAAAAAAGGAACAAATTATAAAACGTTGAATTTATGCTGTGAGTTTTTTCCTTCTTAGATTTATATTTTTAGATAGATTCGACAGCAACGAAGTTGAGTTTTATCAGTGATTTGCACAGTGATTATCTATTCAGCGGGATGCATCAGAAAAGCGCCTGGTGGAGATCAAACGGACGGCACGGAGAGCTGATTAGCATGTGGTTTGGGCTGAGACAGAGGCCGAGACGCTTGGGGAGACAGAGCAAATGAGAGTCTGGTCACGGGAAGAAAAACGTCACACTCAACTCAATAAACCTCACCGCATTCCCTCACCTCCTCCACGCCATCAGCCCGTGTGTGTGTGCGTGTGTGTATGTCTGTGCGTGTGTCTGTGTGTGTGTGAGAGCGTGTCTATCCACCCATATATCTTGAATCATGTGACTTAACACAAGTAGTCATGCACACAGTGTGAAAAGCCCCGCTATATATAGTAGGACAGTGTTGGGTTTCCCAGCAAAGCATTGTAGAAGTCGCTTCATCTTTGTTCTCTCAGAAAGTGCCCGTTATCGACTTCTTGTAATGCAGTCGGCCCGCTGTAGGTGGTTCAGGTCCATGGATGCTAGCTGGGGTTAGCAGGTAGCTGGAAAAATAAATGGTAGATTCTTTCATTTTCACCGTTGGGACAAAGAAGGCTGAATACAAATGCACACCACACTTTTGAGATTTTTCTTTTGGAAAAAAAACCCATAAACGTTTTATTTTACTTTCACTTGACAATTATCCACTGTTTTGTGTTAGTCTAACAAAAATCTTTGTCACGTAAGAGTAAGGGATGCTTTGTAACACAATATAATAACTTAGGATTAGCAAAGCTACTTTTTAAGTCACATTTAGGGAAATTTCCTCACTTAGCCCGGCATATTCCTCTTCTTCAATAAGTGATTAATAAAGACATTTATGCAGCTTTTTAAAGAGCAAATTCCATAAACGGTTGAGTGAAAGATTTGAACTGAAATTGCCTCATTCAAATATGATATAGCCAGTCACGGTAATTGGCCTTGAGAGTGTCTCGGCTGTGACAGTTGTTGTGGGAACCGAATGAGGGTTAAACAGACAGAGAGAGAATCGGCAGAGCAGAAACTGGCAGCAGCTTTGAAAAGCATGCCAACAAAGGGAGATTAAATCACTAGTAATCAGCCATTAGGTGACTGAATGGTCCCAGGTTGCAGAATAATTTATTCAAATGTCGTTTAACATCTTAAGTGACTTAAAAAGAGGGTAAAAAAAAAAAAAAACCTCAGTTGAGGAAATAGTGCAAATTTGTCCTTGTCGTTTTACTTTAACTGCTGAACTCGGTCATTGAAACCATGTAATTAGGATCGCAAGATTTTAATGCAGACACTATGCTGCAGTTAGGAGCTCATTATTTCAGGCTATGGTATTAATTAACTGGACTTTGGACTTGTTTACTGAACAAGGTAGAAATCTGTCTATTCTGGCACGTCTTTAATAACGGGGGAAATGTTTTGACTTGCTGTCAATCCAGGATTTTTAATTGTATTTAGTCAAAAAATGAGCTCCATCATTAAACAACTTCATCTAAATTAATCTTGTAAGAATTCATAGACTTTTGGCAATTGTGGGATGCAGCCCTTCAATAAACATCTTAAAAAGAGATAAAAATCTAATTACTTTGCAGAAATAGATAATGTTATGATTTTTGTAGATTACATTCAACTGGTGTAAATTAATGACACTGCTGAAGTTAGCTTTAAGTTCGAGTCCCATGTTAAGTTTGTCTGTTGTGCTAATTAGCAGCTGTTAGCATGCTAACACGACTAGCAAACATGACTTGACAGCTAGCTAACCTGCTGAATGCAGCAAGTTAGCATTCTGTTAATGAGCTCAGTTTTGTCTTAAATACCTTGTATTTATTTATTTATTTTTTTTACAATTTAACTTTGGCTTCAAAATTAAACTCAAAGAGGAAAGTATCATTTTGTAAATTGAATTGAGAATAAAAAAATACATATGATTTATTATTTTCACATATTTAGATTCTCCTTAACTTTTCTTTTGCTGCTGGCCAACAACACACAACACATCACATCTCATGTCTTACATCACAGCTTGAGACTGTATGCGATGCCAGTTACCCACTGTTAGCATGCTAACACTGTGCTAGCTTCCAACAGCTGACATATACTTGCTGACATTATACTTGCATTCTGACTTAAGGGTTTCATTAGACAACTAATTAAGTATTAACTTTTTGTTTTTATCTACAATTTGTTTTAAGATTTTCTTCAATATATTACATATTCTCAATGTAATTTAATGCCAACAACATTTTTCTCAGCTAATTTAGATCAACAGTTGAAGATTATTGGTAAAAATATACCTATAGCAGATTAATTTATTAAAATGTAACGTTAAACACCTCGCCAGGTTCAAACTGTTGTTGAAATGCGTAGTGAAAGAGTGTTCCTGCTTAGTAACGCCGGGGAAAACGTCAGCTCAACATCATGAGGTGACTTCCAGACAAGCCATGATGAAACATCCCTGCAGCCAGCAGGTGTTATCGCTTTGCTTTAACTTCCTGGAACCGTCGTGCCTTTTTAAAAAAATGAGCAGCGGGCTAAAGATTAACAGATTTCTGCGTACCCATCATCACCAAGAATAAATGCGTCTCTCTCTCGCTCGCTTTTTTTTTTTTTTACGTTTATCTCCCTTTTTTTCTGCTACGGAAAGCAGCCAAACAAGACAAACCCAGTGTTGTTCGAGATTTCAGCATATTCTGTATCCACCTTTAACAGATTTAAGTGTCAAAGGTCAAGAGACCCCCTTTGACCTCTGTGTCACCAAAATATCACCTTAGGGCCAGATGAGCAAGAGCTTTATTTTTTCGCAGGGATGTAAGAAGGCCATTGTGTGTGTTGGGAGTTAGCTTGAAGAATAAAACCGAAAAAAACAACAACACACAAACGGACGGAAGAGGCCGGCTGCCGTGAGGCAGTGAGAATACAACCAGAGGAGGAGAAAACACACACACACACACACACACACACACGTTCACAATGAGACAGTGTCTCAGCGAACTGCTGTGGCCAACATTTCAAAGGACTGGCTCCTGAGTGAGGGTCCGCCCAGCAGCAGTGCAGGTTGCCTTGGGGCTGGCAGGTTGCTCCACTGCAGTGTGTGTGAAAGAGAGCGAGAGAGAGAAAGAGAG
>NW_015113127.1:244067-270448 GCF_001443285.1 Poecilia latipinna | reverse complement strand
TGTGTGTGTGTGTGTGTGTGTGTGCGCGCGCGCGTCTGTGGGGTTGCGATAAGGCTCTCAGCCACACCATTAGGTGACTCATAATCCACACCACCTCAAACACACACATACACACAAGTTTGTGTTCCTAGTCTTATTAGAACATTGTGTTGACTTCGATTCGTTCCTGAAACCCCATTTGTGCCTAACCCTAGCACAACCCCGAGGCCTAACCCTAACCCAAAAAGACACACGTCACCCCACTAACACCAGGCCTTGGTCCACATTGTCTTAAGAAGACAGCTAGCTGTACACGAAAAGGTTCAAACAAGGTAACACCTGAATATTGTATTTCTAACCATATACGGAAATTGTATTGACTTCCATTTAATTCAGTAACCATATTTGTGCCAAGCCCAACCCTTAGCCATAACCTTTGCCCTAACAACGCCTAACCCTCAAAGAGATGCTTCACCCATTTAAGACCAAGCTTCCGTTTCATAGGGGCTTGAAACGGCAGGTGATCATACCAGAAAAGGTTCAAACAAGGTAACATACCCGCATACACTTGCACTAGTTTGTATTTCTAACCATAACAGGAAATTATATTGACTTCCATTTGCATCAGTAACTCCCATTTTGTACCAGACTAACCAATGACAGCCATAACCGAAATCTTGGTACACATTTGAGCCCTAACCCAAACCCCAAAACTAATGTCTGTTGCACTTGGACTGACCTTTGGTCCCAATAAACCTAACGGGTCTTCAAAGGGTCAACAATGACACCAGAAGAGGTCTTCAAGAGGTGACGTAAACAACTGATCCAACACGGTATCGCCCATGTGCAAGAGCAAACTTAAACATGGCTCCAAACAGTCAATTAGAAATGAACCCAGGCATACAGGAGCGGCACAAACCTCATACACAAGTAGCACATGGCAAACTTCTTTTATTTCAAAAGGGCAAACAGAGCTATACAGTACACGTAGCACAGGAAATAACTTAGCCAAGGCTGAACTCATTCATTTCTTACTGATGCAGTGACGTCAGAACAACAGAAGCAAGAAACTCCTCCATAGAAACAACAAAAAAAAAATCATTTTGGCTCCGTCTTTATGCTGAAGCATGGTACATCCAAACTGGAAAGCAATGTAAAAAAAGGACATAATGTTTTCCAGATATTTACAGTCTTATGTACAGGCATTTTTGTTGTCATCTAAATATTGACGCACATTGGTATCCTTCTTTTTTTTTTTTCTCCTCTCCCATATTCACTGATTGTCAAAAGAAAGGATGGAAACAGGTGTGGACATTCTTAAACGGAGCTTTGTACCGCAGTCCGAGCATGTTATTGTGGTGTCCCGTAAACTACAGCTCCCAACAATCATCCGACCGGTCTCTGCCAACGCAGGAGCTACTATCCGTCCAGGGCCCCGTTGCTTCTCTCCTGTGCCAGACCCAAAGTAAAATCGGACCCCCTTAAATCAAACCCGGACACCCTGCTGTCGAACCCAGGACCCCCGGGCTTCCTCTTCAGCTCCTCGCACTTCCTGTATTTACAGATCTGGTGTCCCCTCTTGCGGTTGCGGCAGCTGCTGCACTGTTCGCAGTTCGTCTGACGTCGGCAGGGCACGCACTCCCCGCACCTCTTCCTCTTCCTTCGCCCTCCGCCGCCCCCGCCCAGCGAGCTGGGGGAATAGCCCTCAGCTACCAGCCCCTCTATGCCCTCCGCTCCCACGGCCGTGCTCCTCCAGTGGCCTCCCCCCATCTGAAAGCCTGCCAGAGGGAACAGAGCTGGGCTGAAGGGGAACCAGGCGCCAAGGAAGGGTTGGAAGTCAGTGCTGCATCCAGAGGAGTCCTCTTCGTCCTCCTCCGGCCCAGACCCGCCTCCCTCGCCATCTCCTTTTCCGCCCTTAGCCTCTGCAGCCTCTTTCTTAGCTGGCTGGCTGCTCTGCGCGCCCAGGCTGGCCTGCTCCGTGGTGGCGGGGGTGAGAGCCAGCAGTCCGGCACGCATCAGCAGCTCTGCGGCATGGGCCAGGTGGAGCCCGCTGGGCGACTCCCACATGTCAGGCCAGGAGGGGGCCCGGCGGGGCTTACTGGGCTGGGTGGGACGCTGCTCCTGTGCCGGGGACGGCTGGATCAGGCCTTTGACGTCCACAGCAGGGGAAGGGGTAGAGATGTAATGGGAGAGGCTGTAGGGGTGGTTGGAGCGCTTAAGGCTCGGTCTCAGGGGCTCATTGGGGATTTTAGCACTGCTGTGGGCCTGATCCGGGGAGGAAGGGCCAGCGATGTCTACGGCAGTGGACATGGCAGTGGCTGGGTGTGTGTGGGGGGGGGCGGTTTGCCCTTGTGTTTTTGTGTGCGTGGGAGAAGGGGACTGAAGCTGACGCGGAGCTGACAACTGTCCTGCTGTTACTTCAGCCAAAATGGCAAGCCTTGGCCTGTGTCCCTATTCCCATTCTCTGCAGCGGCTTCAGAGTCCTGGAGAGCTGGAAATGAATAGGGGATGAAGACAGGAAGGTTAAGAATAGAAATGCTGGGGAGACAGATACAGAAAGAGAGTAAACAGGGAAGACGGGATCTGTATTTTCCCCTAGCAGAACGACTCAACCGTGTCGGGAAATTATCGGGCGACAGCAAGAGTTAAAACACAAGACATATGTATAAAGCCGTGGAAGTAAAACTGCTACAAAACCAGAAGCAAGGATCCGTGTGAGTGTGTGTGCAGAGGGAAAGAGAGAGGGAGAGAGAGAGACAGTGCATGCCTTGCAACGGATTTCCGCATACAGGAGGCAGTATCCCTTTAAGAATTTCACGGTATATCAATGCAATCAATAACAGAGCGACAACAATATGCAAAGATATGCGCATATGCGCAGGTCAAATGTGGAGCGCGCTTTTCAAATACATTTTGACGACTGCTGTTATGTGTGCCAGCCAGAGCTTAAACGGAGCCGAGAAGCACCAAATAAGGGACCGTAAAGAAAAACAGGCTGTCTTTTGTCTGGTATCGACGACGAGGAGCGAGGTGCGCAACGATGCGGGTGCTGTGGATAAAAAAAGACCAGGCTATATTCCGTGTCCACGTTTGTGTGTGTGTGTGTGTGTGTGTGTGCGGGAGGGGGGGGGTTAAACCCCACAACACCGCCGACTAAACGCGGATCGTGTATGTTATTACAAAGTATGAGTTCGTGCCCTTTCGACGGGTCGATCGGGAGACGTAATCGATCACTTTAGCGTGAATGAGGTTACCTAAGAGGACCGACGCCAAGGCGAGTTGACCACAGTCCGAGTGGTCGCTGCGACACGGCGCTGCGCGCAGGAAGGGAGAGGAAATCGGGCGACAAAACGGCCAAATCAACAGGAAGTGCGATGAAAAAAACGCGTCACTTTACCTTCCCAACGCGGTCCCCGGCCTCTCCTGTCAAATATATGATGAAGTCATGAACTAATGTCGAGCCGATCGTATAGCGTATGTGGACGGCGGAGCTGCCGATTCCTCCTCCACCTCTCCGTCCCGGAGGGTCTGCAAACACTCTGCACGGAATTTGGGGGCGTCGCTCAAAATGCGAAGTGGACTCTGCAGCCGACCGAGGCTCGTGTGGTCAGAGCGACCCCGTGATGTCCTCAGGAACAGTCCAGCTGACGACAACGATTAAACCCAAATACACCCATCGGCTCCACTCAACTCAGGATCACTTTTTACACCGTCTTGCATAGACATAATTAAACACCGGCTTTTGTGCCCAGTATTATTATCATTATTACTATTGTTATTTTGTATTTAAATGGTCATTTTGTCATTAATAGAATACAACACTTAGACTTATCATTGTCATTATTAAAAAGCACAATGGATTTCCACATGGTTTCTCTCTCCATGTGAATAAAAACACAATATAAAGTTTTGATTAATGTAAAATTAAATAAATAAGTAAATAAAATTTTAGTTATTAAGATAGCATTGAACTGTTGCAGGGTGCAGCTCACTCCAAGCAGAACCAAGGCAAAAGCAAACGAAGCAGCTGCTTAGGGCCTCCACACCAGCAGGGGGCCACACGTGAGCCCCTTTATCTAGTTACAAATTTTTCATTGATACAATTAAATCTGTGAAATTGATCGTTAATAGCAAACACTAAGTTAACTAGAAACATTTCTTTAATATTTTGTATTTATTACTGTTAAAAAATGTAATAGGTTATAATTATTTTTCTGATGATCATCAGGCTCATTTAACATCTACAGTGTTCTATTCAAATTCTGCACTTCTTTAGCTTTATTAATAACAGAAGTTATTTGTTCACTTGCTAATGGAGCCAGCCTAAGGCATAAGCGAAATAAACAGCTTGCTTAGGACATCCAAACCAGCAGGAGGGCCAGAATCCTCACAAACCGATTAGTCATAGATTTTAAAGCCTAAAGTGTATTATTCATACAAAATGGACAATTTTGGTCAGTTTTTAAATTTTACTCTGGGTAATCATTACTGTAATATATTGATTTGTTTTTAGCTGTAAAAGTAAAAATTATATATTTTTACATATGAATAGAACTGGGTTTTTAATGACGACTCTTTTGTTCATATTTATTATTTTGATTATTATCTACTTATATCTGCAACATTACACATTGGTAACAGCATTGTTACTAATCAATGCAAATTTTATTAACCTAAATTTATTCCTAATAAATTTATTATGTGCAGTTTCTTCCGAGAGCCAATGCTTTTGCAGTTGTAAGAGTGGCCCCAAGGTAAAGGCAAACTAATCAGGCCTCCAACCAACAGGGGGAGCCCAAGAGCACTAGAATTCTCATTTACATTGTTTTTTTTTCAAATGCCATCAGTATGACTCATTTAAAATGACACAATAAGTTGAGAGTATTTAGTATGTAGCTTAAAAATATGCAACAGACTTTTTTTTTAAAGTTAACAACAAATTATTAATATGTTCGAGTACGTTAAACCAGGTAATTCCATTTGATACCAGGATGCAAGTTATGTAATTAGAGCAACAAAAATTCAGTTGTTTTTGACTGAAACGGGGCTTCTGTGGGGTCTCCCCTTCTTTGTAATTACAGAAAAGATAAATTTGGCTATGTGAAAGTATTTTCAATCATGAAATACACAGTAAAAGTGTGAAAGCTAATAGAGTAGTACGCAACAAAAAGTTAACACAAACTGATCAGATTATTAGACTCCACCAGAATGTGGGTCATCTAAAGGAGCTACATTGTGTAACTTTGACTTTTTTGAGCTTTATGCTATCCTCTCAACAAAATCATACCTGCAGTGTTGCTGACAGAAGACGCCTTCCCCACTCAGCTCCTCAGACTAGCGACAGCAGCGATTAGCAAACACCTGGTGGAAGAAAGGTTATTATATTAACTATTTCTCAGTCCAGCACACCAAAGAACATTTGCAAACACTTAATTGAGAAACATTGTTGTAATGAGATGCTGAGTGCAGAGTGTCCAAAAGAGCGGGAGCTTCTTAAAGAGACAAAGGCCCAATTTCAGGGCGTCAAATTAAGTCATCATTGATATGTACATCATTTTTTTCTATAATAGTTACTTAATTTTACTATAAAATGGCACTATACTGCCACTTTAATTCACTTTTTTTTATTAACAGGCAGCTGATTTACATTGAACTTAAAGAAGCGCCTTCCATAACTCTTATTAAAGTCATGCTGTTTAAAAATATGTAGTTTCTAAGCTACGAGCAGATTGGCTGTTTTAATTAAAGCAATGAGGTAATGATATGCATCATTCCTAATAACACTGTAACATACACACGTTCATTTAATTAATTTAGAAATTCGGTAACATCAAAAAAGAAAGAGATGAAAACTAGTTTAACTGCGTTAAAGTTCAGATTATAACTACTGATGAATAGCAACATCTCTCATCTGCCGTTTTACCTTTTAACTCCGCTCCCTGTCCAAACGGCGCCGCCTGATACAGGAGGTGACTCCTCCACGCAGGAGCGCCGGAGTCCACTCCACCTCTTCTGAGAGTCCTCCGTGCATCTGGCACGCAGCCAGACACCTCGTGCGTGTGCATCCGTGTGTGAGCGAGCGTGCGTGTCACTATGGAGGCAGGGGCCCACGGTTACTACACCGTCTGGCCTGGACCATCCGTGTAAACACAGCGTCTTCTAGTGGTCAACACAAATACAGCCACCCGTCTTAAAATGGCCACTGGTGCTGGTGGACACTGCAGCACAGCAGCAGCAGCCCCCTTCGGCCAATACCACACACACACACACACACACACACACACACTGCAGTCGCCACATTGAGCTGTTAACTTATTATGCCCACACAATGTTAATCCATAAACAAGGCACTCCTGGTTAAAACTGAGGTGTAGTTTGGCCCCAAAAATAAAAAAAAAAAAAAAAACAAAAAAAAAAGTTGTGCCAACAAATTAGATCACTCAACATGTTTTATTAACAATATAACAGCACACTGACTCAATCACGCTGCAGCCAGTACACAAAAAAAGAGGAAAAAAAAATCAATCTGATGAAGAAGCAAAATAGATCCGTTAAAAGGTTTTAACCTTCAGATGCAGTTTGATCAGGAAGCCGCACACAAACAGCAGATAGTGTTTCAACATTAAACATTTTTCTGCCCCGTTTAAGACAAACGTTGCTATGAAGCAGCAAAACAAACTTGAATATTTCATGTCACATTCATATGGGTTGCCACGTTCAGCAAACAAAAGATATAATAAGGCCTGTGCTGGGTTTGACATAAACGCTGGACCGATGAAGAAGCGTGGTAACGATTTCCTGTTTCGACCGTTCACGGGCGACAACCCCAGGAACCGATGGCCCAACTCTAACCGCAATGACTGTCCCAGTCCCTTGACCTGGATCCCGTTTCATACATGTTGATCAGTGTGGCAATTTTGGGAATTATGAAAAAAAAACTAAAAAAAAAAAACGAAAGAACATCTGCAGTGTGTTCTGGCTTGTTCTGGATTCATCCGCAGGAAGAACACAGTGGAACTGACGAATGATTGGGCGGGTCGGCGGACAGGACAGGTTCGTCTCCAGCGGTGCGCTACGCGTCTTTCCTTTTGATGATGAGCGGCCCCACGTTATCTCCGGTTTCCTCATTGTGCCTGGTGTGGGCGCCGTCGCAGTACGGGAACTGCAGGAAACATGGAAATACCGTCACACTTTAAATGCACACATGTTCGTTGTTGGGTTGGTACGATACAAACACACGGCAGGTCAGTGGACGCATCACACCTGTCCTACTGAGGACAACTATCTTTGGTGTGGATGTTGTTATTGAGAAAAGAAGAGTATCTCAACTATTTCCAGTAGGGAAGAAGTAGCAACTTTGAAAGAAGCCATTTCCAACTGAGACGTCTGAATGCCTTACAACACTTATTGAGCTTTTATAAGACGCACTGATTCAATATTAATATCTGTATCGGTTCCTATATAGAAAAAAATTCTAAAATCGAGTATCGGTCATAATTTACCAGATCCATAAGGGCAAATCTATTCAGTATATTTCTATACTTTATTATTCATTTTACTTTACATTTATAATCCCTAATTGCACTTTCTTAAGGTTTATTGGAAATTACTTTTTACATGTTGACCAAAAGAGTCAACCTGTTGTTTTTGTCAGTTTCTTTATTTATTCTCCTAATGTCACTGACTGAACAGACTGAAGTTGTTTTTATATGTTTGACCAATCTTGTGAAGCTGTTGGTGTGTTTTAGTGTGCTGTACTGGTGCAGAGTTAGCAAATTAATTTATAATTCAACACATTTGTACCCGTGTTGTAAAAAAAAAAAAAAAAAAAATGGGGGGTTAATTCAAAGTTGTTTTTCCTGTGTGTACCGATACTAAGCCTCAACTCTCCGTATCGGTATCGGAAGTGGAAAAGCAGATCTCGGTGCATCTCTAGTAAAATTTGAATCACTTTTTTAAGGTAACCTATCAAACTTTTCAGCTTTTAACTTAAGAAAACAGTTTTGATTCATTATTTTATGACATAACTGTTATTAGTAGCATATTATGATAGTACTTTCTACAGCAGGAACAAAGTAAACTAAAATAACAAAATGTTATGTTTATACATCTGACTTGTCCGAGAAAGTTACAAAATATATCTAAAAATTAGATATATTTTCTTGCTAAGTTTTCTTAGCAGGAAGTAAATTTTCTTATTTCTATTTGGCATTTAGCAAATAGAAAGAATTCAGGCAATTCTAACTAAACTAAAAGTCCTCACTGATCCTGCGTTCTGACGCGCATGATATTACAATTGATTAAAAACCACTCACAACATTAAGTCTAGAAATAATATTTTGACTATTGTTAATTAAAGCCCTTAAAGATAATCACTTTACAAAACTGCAGGTGAAAACTCATCCACAAATAATATTTACAATACAATCAAGTTAGCTTTTCTTTCCTAAACAACAACAAAAAGTGTTCAGACTTACAGCAGAAAATTCCTCTGTGTTGGATCTTAAATCACATATTGCAGTTTTTCGGTGAGTCTCTAACCTTTTTAGACCTCCAGCAGCGGCAGTAGACGGCCTTGGAGCCAATGTCCTCCATGTCGAAGCTGTGCACCACTTTGGGGCTGTCTTTGTTGATGTAAGCGTTCACAGAATGCTTCTTGCTGCTCCGGCTGCTCAAGTAGCGGCTGACCAGGAAACCCGCAGCTGCCGAGATGACGGCCACTGGCACGGCAACCAAGAAATGTTCTGGACAGAGGAAAACGTTAAACAAAAAAAAAAAAAAATAATAATAAAAAATGAGAAGGGATGATCTTATTGGTCGTTCACCCTTACAGGTTTGGTTGCAGATGAATAAATCTGACGAGAAAGGGAATTAGATAGAAAAATAAATGGAGAACACATTAGAAAAGGCTTACAAGGGCACTAGCCCAGGGTTCCGAGTTTTGGGGGCGGCCCCCCAAAATATTCCATTTTAATGTTTGCTTGTTTTTCTATACTGTGCATGTTATTAAACTCTTGGGTTCATTTCTCACACGTTATGTTTTTTTAAGTACTGCTGGATTTTTTTATTAAATTTAACATAAAGTAAATATTTGAAAATTATGTAATAACATATAGCACATCGTTTTGGGACCAACATGGAGTCATCTGCCAGATGTTTTAAATCATCCATCAATTCATACCTTCTAAAGTGTAGACCTACCTATCAACGTACTGTGACTTGCATGAGTAAAACATCTTTTTCTCTTTAGGACACGGCACTAAAACTGGCTCCAGCCCAGTCTTGAAATGCAGATATTTACAGTAATCTGTCTTCCTTCACCATACATAGATCGACACTCAGACAGATGCTGGATCTGGAAAATACTACAAACTTTCTCCAGAATGTCAAGATAAAAGCCTGAACACATTCTGAACACTGAACAATGGAAACGTCTGACAATAACAATGTGAAACTGCCTGTTATACAAGATTTATCCTTATCAAGCAGGTTACATGATACAGAGGCGGTAAGACAAGAGAAACAGAGGTCTTGTTTTTTGTTGTTTTTTGAAAAGTTGCCCGTCTGCAGGATCAGCAGTCATGGCTGCTGGGCCTAGATTACCTGTTTAACCAATTAAAGATGCAAACTGGAGCTCAGATGGCCGACCAGTAGGTCAGATAAATATCACCCGGGCTACCATGCGAAGCAAGAGGCGAAACAGAGGAAATATGTCCCACTTTCTTACATTTCACAGGTTAAAACAGCTTAGTAGGTCGCTTAGGCTGAGTAACTGCTCTGCAATCGGTAGTAAAGCTGCCTAATAGTGCTGTAGGTGGCAGATAGACACGCGCCGCCTTGCATTCAGCGCTAATTAAATAACTCATGTAAAGCTAGCATGCTATTAGCTAGCTTTAATACTATACCTTTGGTTAACCTGAAACCGGAGCTGTGGACCGCTGCCATCGGACACAGAGGTATCAACCAGCTATCACGTAAAGTTGGACCTGTCGCGTTTTCTCTGCGCTGTGGGTTGTATTCGGTCAACGGTAAGCAGCAAGGTCAACAACCGGTTAGCTTCAAGGAAACTCTGTCCGTCCCCTTTACTGCTACGTCACATCAGATAGACCAATCTGGAGCAAGCTCATGGAAAACAAGATGTTTATGGGCAAAGTACATCCGGCTTCTCTTTAGACGGAAGTTAAACAATAGCACAATTGACGAAGTTTGTTTTCTTAATCATTCTCTATTAAATGATTAAGAAAACACAGGCAATAATTCCTCGTGCGAAGGCCTTCAGCTAGATATTTTAACAAGCTGAGAGCTCTCATTTTAAATGCGTCAGCGTCTCTTCCCAGACCAAAAGGAAGCTGTATAATTAAAAATAATCGTGTGTGCTTAGTATAGCAACCTACATACATGCAGCATGTTTTAATAAATGTTTATGATCATAAACCAAGTAATGAAGGCTGGTGCTGCTCGTAAAGCTCTGAAGGTGGTCCAAACGTGGATTCTTCGTTAAAAAAATCAATAGAATTACAAACAACCATCAGAATCCTCTTTATGAGGCTGCTTTACGGCAAAAGTGTCGTCAGTCGGAGGCTTCTTGAGATCCACTGTAGTACAGACCGCAACAGGAAATCCTTTCGGCCCACAGTCATCAGCAGCTACAACTCTTTGAATATGACTTGCATTTAATTTCCCTTTGGGATCAATGATGCATTTCGAATTGAAATAACTACAAGTTTCCACCAGAGGGCGACAAAATGAATTTCTTGTAAAATAAGCCCCACTTAAACGTCCGTTTCTGAAATTTAATACTGGAAACATAAGAAAGGTAGCAGTTTTACAAATAGGACAATATTTGAGTGAAAAATATCGACCTAGATTTGTTTTATGAAAATAAATGAATAAAATAGAATTAAAATAAGCAAATGATTGTTTATAATTCTAGGAAGCAAAAAACTATTTTACAAGTTTGACTCGATATAGCAGTTCAGCTAGATGCTGGAGCAAACTAGAGTAAATAGATTTCTTAAACAAGAACATGTAATCTTTGATAGTATAATTGATTTACAAATAATGTAAAATTAATTCTACATGAATTCTCACAAGATCCATTTGGATACCCAGAGGTTTGTCATCAATCACTAAAAGCTGATACATTTATTTTTCTTTGTGTTCCTCCAGGAATTCAAAAAATAAAGGTTGGAACGGACGAAAACATAAGTGTGATTTGGCACAAAAAGAAAAACTAAAAGCTCATCTCTACATATCAAAATACATTAAAATTAAGTTTGCTTCTGAAATTCAGATTTCTGGTTTTTGAATGTCAGAAAAATAAGACCTGAAAATCCAAACATTGCTTAAAAAAATAGTAAAAACAAAAACAGAAAAACCCACCCCATCCTTTATGATTACATTTCAACCATGAATAAATTAAGTTAATTGCTTCTTCTGGTGTCCATTTACATCCAGGAAAACATTCCATCTTAAAGACAAAAAACTTAAAACCAGAGTGTCTCGGCTTTTTGTATTCCCTTGAAAATAAAAATAAAAATAGTAATTTGAGTTTCTGCTCAGATGTTTCCTAAAAGACGACTCAAGGAAAAAAATGAAAAATTTCCAAAGAACTTCACCATGAACGTGACGAAACGCCGAGCGCTGCCGCAGCCTGGACGTCTTTTCAAACGAGTCTGACGACGAGTCAACACAGAAGTCGGAGGTTTTTATTACACAGTTTAATCAACACACAAAGCTCAACGAGCCTCTCAGGTAATTCAATATACAGAGGTTTTGTGCAAGAAGAGTGGGTTCTCCTCGCACCCAGAGCCCAAGCCAGTCCCGTAGCCATTTCAGATGTTAGCCGCTAAATTTGACAATAGCAAAAAGGTAAAAGGGGGCGGGAGGGTAAATAGAACAAACAAAAAAAAATAATAATAATAATAAAGAGGGAAAGAAGTAATCTAAAAGAAAGATGGAGCAGAGAAAGAAAAAATAATAATAAAAAAAACACAGGTTAAACTAAGAAAATGCTTAAATAGCTGGTCCAGAATCTCCACTTTGAGTAAAGGAAAAAAAAAAGGTGGAGACGGAGGGGTTGGGGTAGGGTTACAGCTGTGCGTGCAATGTGTGTGTGCCCGTGTGTATGATGGGGTTTTCACCTGGGTGGAGGGGGTGGAAGAGGGAGAGGAGGTCAGGGGGATAATGAGGAGAATGAAGTGTGTGAATAAATTCAAGTCCTTTCATAGAATCCAACAGAAGAGCAAAATAGGTCATGAGCTTCTTTTTTTTCTTTTTCTCTCTCTCCATTATACACAGCCTGCAATGACTTATGCAGTTTTTTTATTTTTTTTTATTTTATAAAATACAGAGTGCCCTTCGACTCGCGTGTGAAAATTGCTTTCTTGAATCGACGCCTTCGCAGATGGAAATTTCAACAAAATGAGAAAAAGGTGAACTGTAAAAAGTCCCTCTTTTTTTAAACCCTTCTCTCCCCCCCTTAAAAAAAAAAAAAAAAAAAGGGAAAAAAAAAATAAATAAAACAAAGATCCCCTCAAAGGTTTACAGTTTCTAAAGAGGAATGCTTTTAGTAAAGATGGGTAAAAAGGAGGGTGCAGGCATGCAGGAATAAGGGCTATATATGGCGGAGGGGGCGAGGTTTGGGGGCGGAGTTTGGGGTGGGGCGACAGCCCAGCCTGCTTGGATGTCGAAATGGAATCAAACGAGGAAGTGGAGCAATGGGATCCAAAAAAATAAAAAATAAAAAAACAACAAAATGGGGATGGAAAGAGTATGATCAAGAGGAGACATTTTCTATTTTAAAGTTGACAGTCTGTACACTGGAGGATGGGCAGATGAGCTTGGAGGCAGGATGAGGGGAGACAGTCAAACAGAGAGGGGGTGGGATGGGGGGGAACAGAGGGAGTTTTACAGGTGCTGTGGTGAAGGAGGGGCATGGCTCAAAGAAAGCACTCCAATGGAAACCAACAAGATCTTGTTTTTAAACTTCTCATTTGTTTAGTATGGTTTTTTTTGTATTTGTTTGTTTTTTTGTCGTTTTTTTCTTTTCTCTCTCTTTACATCTGAATCTCCCCCTAGCCTTACGTCGTAGAGGTGGTTGGCCATGTTTCTACCCCCAGCACTACATTGCATACTTTTGTGTCCATTCCCGGGCTATTTTGTTGTACCTGCGGACAGATGAGACAAAAAAGAAAAGGGAAAAAAAAAACAAGGTTAGATTAGTTTTTTCATGTTTAAACTTTCCTGCATTCTAACAAAAAAAAAAGAAGAAAGGAAAGAGAAAATAACTGCAACTTGTTAGCAGCTGCTAAGTGGTTCACACATTAAATAATAGGAAAGTTGAAGCACCTAAATAATCTGAACACATTTAGGTTTGATTGTACGACGGAGTGTTAGGGTCACGCTAACAAAAAGAAAATAATAAAATTACAAGAATTAAGTCGTACGAGAATAAAGTCATATTATTACGTCACACAATCATAACCTGAAAAGAAAGCAATGGCATTTTGTGGAGCGTCGACTGGAGCTTCTGTGGAGAAGTCTGCTTGGATGAGTAGTCAGAGCTGAGAGTGGTAGGACTGTGACATGATGCGCTTCAGTGACACTTAGTCATAAGTTTATAATCATAATTTGCAGTTGTTGCTTGCGTCCTGATTTAGAGCATCTTGCTTCTTCCAGTGCAGAATTATGACACAAAACTCATGTCAATGACGTAAAAGTTGGACGAAACGCAACGTGACCGTTCGGACTTTGAAAATAATTGCAAATGTATTCGAATTTGTAAGTGGCACACAGTGGACTTTTCTGGGGGAGTGAAAGGATCAGAACTAAGTCATTGAGATTGTAGTGAAAAATAGGGGTGTAGTGATACAATAATCTCATGATACGATACACTATATTCTGCCCACAATGCGATATATATTGCGATATTCAGCAAACTATACAATTCAATACACTTTTGCGATTTTCTGAAAGATTTTAGAGGGACAGAGTGATTTTGGTGACATTTTGTGACTGTTATAGAGTTGGATTGAATTAATTTAACTGAAAACTGATTAAAAGCACCAACTACACAATACCTGGCTCTGGTTGGACATGGACACAGATTTAAAGTCAACAGCTGGACAAAATGAATCAAAGAAGTGGTGAGAAAACATGTTCCTTTTAATTGAAGCGGTACAAACTGTAGCTTATATGCATTTGTAAAGTAAATAAAGTGCACCAAGTACCCTGCTCTGAATAGTTTGATACCTTTTTAACCTTGACACTTAACATCTGAAGGAACCACTCTAAGCCTGATGACCTAATCACTCTCCCGGCGAAGCAGGCAGTGAGTGAGCAAGGTGACAGTTGGATGTTACGATACTTGCAGATGAATATCGATTTTTTTCTAGGAAAGAAAATATCGATATATATCGCAAAATTGATATTATTACACAGCCCTAGTGAAAAAGTCAGATATGAGGAAAGAAAGAAAAAAAAATCAGATTTGGGTCGCATCTGCCTGTATGAAAGTAACCTAGGTTAAATATTTTGAATCTTGTTCTTTGATCGTCTTAAAGATAAATTAAATTTGATTCAAACTGGTTGTGGCAGGTCAAAGATTTACAAAACCAGAAATGGACATTTGCTAGAAAGGTTCTGATCCGGGCATCTCCGTAATAAACGCACAGATCGTTTACTAGATCTAGTAAACGAGCATGGAAAACTATCTTCATGCTAAATGTATAAATGCTTTTTTTTTTTTAGCTCAATCAAACCTGTATTTGGTCAGGGATGGTTTAATTTGTTCAACAGCTTCTTTGTTTTTTTGTTTTTTTTCTGGTATTTTCTAGAATTGGTTATGCTCTTGAACATTAACACTAAAGCTAAATAGACAAACACTTTTAGCCCAAAGCCAACTGTGAGCCAATGGTGTCCTCAGTGTGAAACGCTCCTAGCACAGCGACACAGGCCTGTCATCTGTCCATCTGCACTGCTGGTCGTCACAGACACATGAAAACTGAAACAAAATGGATCCCAGGAAAAGATAAAAAATAAGAGACGACAGCATACTTTTCCCTGTCAGTCTTGTAGATGCGGGCGATCTCGGGTACTAAGGGGTCGTCCGGGTTCGGGTCGCACAGCAGGGAGCAGATAGACAGGAGAACTGAAATGAAGCACAGGAAAACGATATGATCATTTAAGTTTTGATGCCATCAGGAGAAGTTACTGTCATAAACGATAATATTGCTATTTGGAGACCAGTTTCACGTAATATAATGACAATGGTATAATGCAAAAGATTGAAAAACTTTAAACTCTAATGAACATTTAATACTGGAACTGGAAGACATTTTAGATATTCAAAAACAAACAACAAATAAAATGAATTATGAAATCTCAAAAGTAAACAAAAGTGTCATTCAAAAAAAAAAAAAAGGGGGTAAGGGGGGATGGGCTCGTTCAGACTGAAGACTTTTGTTATCCAGTTTTTGGTAGAAAGAGAGAAAAGGGAAAAGCAATAAAGCATGCAAATGGAGATTATTGAGCTTGTTTTAATTTACCATGTGATTAATTGATTTATTGCTTACTGCGACAAGATATAAATCAAACAAATCATGCAAAAATCTGACATTTAAAGGAGGACCTCAGCAAGAGGACAGCATGGTACATAGGAAGTAATTTTTAAAAAAAATAAAAAATAAAAAAAGGAAACTGCTGCTTTGCATCATCAGCTTGCAGAGAGCAGCTCACCTTTGGAGATGGTGAGAGCTGGAGACCACTGTGATCGCAGAATGTCAAGACAGATGCTGCCGTTGCTGTTGATATTTGGGTGGTAGATTCTTGTGGTAAACGCAACCTGAAAGCAGAGAAACGGCGCCGTAAGGAGGGTATGCAACAAGCAGCGCAGGAAACTATACCATCTTTTTTTTTTTTTTTGAGGAAGTCTACACAATGTATGGTTACTTTAATCATGCAGCTTCTTTACACGCACGTCTCTGCGACTTCGTCCTAGTTACCTTTGGCGGTTTGAAGGGGTAGTCTGTGGGGAAGTGTATGGTCAAGAAGAAAACCCCGCTCTGGTAAGGACTGTCATTCTAAAGCAGAAAGACACATTCCGGTTGATGTGTAGTGAAAAACGTCAGCCAACGTTGACGTTCTACGCAGAGCTCATGCAAAACTCAATAAGGAACATTAAAGCAAAACAGTAGGAGGTGAGCAATGTGAATACTTACAGGTCCCATTATTGTGGCTTGCCAGTGAAACACTGAAACAAACAAAAACAGAAGTTGGTTATGAAACGCAAAGAATATCATGTTAGAATGAATAAGGTCACATGTTTGTTCAATAGGAAGCTTGAAACGCACTCCAAATACTGCTTTTTTTTTCTATACAAGATGGGTAGATTTTAAAAAGTATTCCTGCTAACGGTGTTATGATGTGCAAAATAGCGTGACAAATGCGTAAAAAAAAAAAAGAATGTCCAAGCATCGTTCTGCCTGCGAAGATGTGTCAATGTGAAAAACAACAAAAACCCACAGAAATTTTGCATCATGAGTAAAAAACCTCCTTTGTAGATTGTACGGTGGTTTATTTGATGTTGGATGGCAGGAAATGACACACAGATAGCGACAGGCTGATGTTTCTCATGGTGAGGCGTTAGCGTCTTAAAGGAACCCAAAACACACAATCAGTAAAACAAACTAAAACATTCCCCAAGGGGGCCAAATTTAAAGTTTTATATTTTTTAAGTTTTGAGTTGTTGGGTTCATGAGCTTTTTTCTTTACTAGTATGAATTGATTGACAAATCATCCTTCTAACATAGTGACTTGTTATTGTACTGGAATGAAACGCTCACAAAAAATACTTTCTTTGAAACACTGAACTGGGCAAAAGTAAGCAGTAGGCGTAGCGGTGCTAAACGAACCAAATAGACATCAGAGACGGTTGATCTCATCTTGATCGCTGATCAGCGGATACAATGCTGAAAAATATCACTCTTTTTCTCTAATCGAAACTACAAACTCTCCGTTTTCAGTCTCTAAATGTCCACAGATTTTGCTACATCTCACAGCTGAGGACACTAAAAGTCAGACAAAGGTTAGGGACATAAACTTTGAGGAAAAATGTTAGAAAAATGTGTAGTTCCTTCATTTTCTCAGATTCTAAACTATAAGTTTCATCAACATTCTTTTTTCCCCCTGTTTTAGTCTTAAGAAAATAAACTTAACCAATTGTAGCTGTGTTACCATTAAAAATGTGCACAAAACTTTGCGGATATTCTGTTAATGTCAGAAAAAAAAGAATAATTTCACAACTTTTCTAAATAAGAAGAGTTAAAATGACATGTAAATAAGTTTGCTCACACAATAAGTCATCAAAAAACATTACGTGCCATGTTCCAACTACCACTTCCTGTCGTCTTCTTCGTCATTTCCGACAGTAGTAACATCCGATTGTTGATCACGTGATTTGCGTGATGCAAAAAAAAAAAAAGTGTTTCCAAGGCAGTTTTTTGAAACGCACTAATTTCAATACAGCTGGAAAACCACAAAAGCAATATTTGTTGTTTTTTTTAATTGCTGTCTTTTTATCAAGCAAATGTGTTTTCATAATTCCAATTTTCACAATAAGGTCAATGGAAACACAGCTAGTGTTGCCAAACAAAGACAGCATTGTGCACTTTTTTTTAACAGGTAAACTATCTTTACAGCAAGGAAAGACTAAATATGCACTTCCACACGAGTACAGTGTTTTTAATAATAATAGTAGTACTGGTAAATATTTAGCACTAAGACCGAGTTGAAAACAAGAAGCTTTCACGCTCCAGGAATATGTGAGACGCAATACCTGAACAAGTCTCAACTCTCAAACATGAAACAACAGCGTGGGAGTCTGTCCCAGGTGTTTTAGTCATGATAACCATCAGCTCACCCAGGCAGCATCTGCTGCAGCTTTACAGGTACAGCACAGTGTGTGTGTATGTCAAACTCTGTGCATTTGCATAAATCAGTGGGCTGATCTAGCTTGTTCTTATGATTCAGTCAACAACACAAAAACTTTAAATTATGTGTCCTGTAAAGCTAAAACACTGGAATTATTGATCCCTTGTTGTTTTATTGCTTTAAATTACTGTCGTTTCTGGAGGTTTCTGTTTTGTCTGAACTGACATTTCCATTTTTAAAATTTATTCATCATCATTACTGTGGAATGTACCTCATGTAAGCTCATTTCAGCAAATACTGACCATCAAACAAATGTACCAAAATAGAAATATTCCTGCATTAAAGCTAGTAGTTTCTAATCCAACAGAGGACAAAAAGATAATTCCCCATTTATGAATTAAACCACTTTTTCTGGCTGTTACCATACCAAAAAAAATTACAGATAAAAAAAACTGCGCCATTTTGTGAAAGTCTTCCGTATTTGACCTAAACAGTACAGATAAGAGCGAACATGATGGGTCGTCAATTGACTAGTTGATTAACTAGTAAATAAGTAAATAAATGTTTGAGCAGGATGTAGTGTGGCGTTGGAGAAAATGCTGCTATTTCACTCAGTGTGCCACTTTGCATATGGCCTCTCTGCCCTCTCACGGTTCAGTTTGGATGTAAATGAATGGGTCTGGTTTTCTGTGAGGACTGAAAGTGATTCGAATCATTTATTTTACACGACAAAAGAAAATCCTCCAGATCAAATATCTGCGTCGACGCATTGTTTAATCCACTCAAGTCTCTATTGCTTAGTGGACAGTAACCACAAATCCATACGTGCTTAAATTAGGTATTACAGTACAGGTCTGAGAGGCCACATTTGATTATGTTTACAGTGAAAGACACGGCAAGTCCAAAGTCAGAGAGGTAGATGGAAAATAAATGCCGTTAGATGATAAAAATTGTTCAGTGTCACGCTTGTAAAAATTTAAAAGCCAGCTGAGAACCAGACGATGCTACTTGGAGCTCTTAATTAACAGATTATCAGCAAATCAGGGGACTTTTACCAAAATCAGCTTTGGTAATGTGAAAACCTGAACCTGCCAGAAATAACACCAGCCAAATAATCAAGGAGTCAATCATTGGCTCCAATATGCAAAGAACATCAACGGAAGTCAGACGCAGATTTGCTTTTTTAAGCTAATTGTGTTGAGACAGGCAGTTCTTAAGACAATGACTAACTTTGAGGTGTCGAGTGTTTAGGTGGAGTGGTTTTGGGGCCGCTACCCGAAACCCTGCTGGTATCAGACAGATTGGTTTCTCTTTGGGTCAATACGTTGGCTGTTTTAAATAAAATTCTAAAAAAAAAAAAAAATACAAAAAAACAAGGGTTTGTAAGACCCTGCTAATATGCTAGTAGTTTGATTTTTTAACTAAAAACATTTTTAGAGGAAATATGTGCTTAGAAACTTTTCATAAAACAAAAGTAAAAGGTTGTGTCTGGGCAGAGATAAACTAGCTTAAGAAAACTAGTTGAACTTCGGTTTTGGTATTCAAGTATCGGTTGAAGTGTTAAAGTTTTGATTGATTTAGCACTTCATTAGGCCTTTGGTATTATTAGTGTTTTATAAGATTATTGACTGATGAGTCGGTACAATTATGTTTGAGCTTACTCCATTTACCAGCATTAGCCTTCCCTCTCTTTTCAATGGCCTATATAAAATAGTCCATAAAACATGCTAAATGTATGTTTTCTTAAAAGCTAACTGCTAGCTAAACTAAGGTAGCTACTGAAGCTAAAGGTAACTAAGTGCTCTTGCATTCATGTCATTCAACTGTAACAAATCGCTGGCGCTCAAACATTATTGGTGCTTAAAGTACATTGTTTAAAACAGCAAAACGCTTCTTTAAATCTGTTTAAGACACCACTTTATGCGACGTAGCACACTCTCAACCAAGCATCTTGGAAATGTATAGTGATATTTTCTTTTATTAATATTATTTACATTATTATTATTATTGGAGCTTTGTAACAAAATTTATCTCAATATGTACTTTTTAAATGTACAGTTGAGTGACAAAGTATGTGTATGTCTAAATTAAATCCATCTCCATGGTGACTGATTAACAGATTAAGAATCAATTGTCCAAATAGCTTTTTTGATTTATAATCCAGCAAGTTAATCAAAGAAACACTACTTTATCTCCACTTCTGCTTTGCATTGTGAACTGGATGTTTGAACACATACCAAACGTTTTCAGTACTAAAGCTGAGGTAGGTAGCTTTTATACATAAAAACAATTAATACATATTTGCTAAGACTGTCACTGTCATGCCAGTATAATAATAGACAGATAATCTATGAAAATGATAACAAAAACAAGTTCCTCTAGCTTTTTCCAGTGATTCTGCTGCCATCTGCAGAAATGCTCCCGATCAGAAACAACCAATCAGAGCCAAATGTAAACTAAAGTCTGAATAATTCACAATTTTCATTCATGTGGTATGATGAGCTCTTGTTTATTGGAACCTCACCCAGACTAAAAAAAAAAATGGTGGACAGATATAACTTCAAGAAAGCAATTACTACAAATTACTTGAAGCAGCATTAGCAAAATCCCAATTTTATTGATGGAAAGGTTAAAATGAATGTGCTATAGCAAAAGAAAAAAAGAGAACAATTTGACACCGTTTTGAGAAACAAGTCTGGGTATTTCCTGGATGTGTTTACACAACAAAAAGAGAAATGCTTCCTGAATTTAGGTCAATGCACGGGACCCAGTGCTGATACTTTTATTTTCCTTTCCAACGGACACAGCCTGAGCTTTATGTTCAGTCTACATTCCTACTTTCAAAGCTGCGGTCAGCAAAGTTAGTGAAGTTAATTTTGGCGTCGTTATGAGTCTTTGCATTAAGGAAGAACGCATTAAGATGGACTTCAAAGGGGAGTAGGACAAATTCCTGCAGCTAGTTTCTATTTTTAGGTTGACTTGGAATCACCAGATTACAGAGTTGGGCGCTAGATAAAGTAGCTCCAGGTCTGGTTCATATCTCTCAGATTCATATCCCAATCGAATAAAGTTCTGGACACCATTTGGGGCAGTCGACTGGTGAAATATGGCAAATTGAGTCCTGGGTTCCAAACAAAATAAATACGAGTGACCTATTTACTTGAGTTGTGTAGGAATACTTCTTTACAGCAGACAAATAGTAAGTAATTAAAAAAGATTACTTGGTCAAACACGACTTTTGCATGAATGGCTAACTTAAATCAAATTAAAATCATGATGAAAATAAGCAAGTGCTAAATTATGGCAAATTGTATTATTGTATGGTTAGCTATGTTTATGAAGGTTTAAGCTGACATGCTGGAGTGTTCGGACAGATTTTTATTGCCATGTTCTGTTAATCAGTGAGTGGCAAGAAAACATAAAAACCTGCTTTGAGAGTCGAAGGAAGGGAATATAAATAAGGGGATGTGGACATGTTGGCGACGAAAGATGAAGGCAAAAAAAGATCCAGGAGAGAACGAAGCTTGTGTCGTTATTCTGGGCTTTAACACCTTTTGTCATCGTTAATGTTGACATTTCTGTCTGCAGACTTCTTTAAAAGCTTTGGGTCCCGACCAGAGATTTCTCCAATTAGAGGAACTTTTTTTTTTTTAATAAAAGTTACCCGCTGCAGCTTTAAGCAGCTTGTCGAATTTTATGCATCTAAATTGTCTTGCATGCCAAGCTGTACCTTCCATAGGTAGCAATACAGTAACTGTATGTTTGAAGCTAAAGTGGGTTGACAACACAATTAGGGGAAAGTGGTTTTCATCCTTGTTTTTATAATGCATTTTAACATCTATACAGTCACGATAAACATTAAATTAATTATTTGCATGGTAAATTAAAATGAGTGCGATCATTTCCACTTGCATGCTTGTTTGTGTAATCTTTAAAGCGACGCTGCCCTTTAATACTATTGAAAAGGCGCCATTTTGAAGAATGCTGCAAACATTTGGCACACAGTACAAAGAAGCTAGTTTGCACTTTGTTTTTTGTCACATATGTTAACCGGCAGATTTGCCTTTCTCCCTGTATGACCCTTATTATTATTATTATTATTATTAACATGCTTTTTCTTCGTAATCCACTTAATTTATTGTTTTGTTTTTATTTATTTGGGATACCTAAAATGTCTTCCTGTCCCAGTGTTAAATGTTATTTGGAAATCGAAGTCTATTAATCATTGAGAGGATGTACTTACATTATTATGACTGACTGATTATATTACAACAATGTTATCATTTATCGCAATAATTTCTGGCACAATTAATTGTCCAGCAAAATGTGTTATCGTGACGGGCCAAGGCTAGAGTACCATGTATTTACATGTAAATGTTCATTAATAGATATTGTCACGCTTTCAGAAATAAACTTAAACAATTAAAGGCATTGTGTAAAAGAATGGTTTTCATCATTAAAAGTCAAACAATTTAGAAACTCTCAACTTTAAGCAAAGAAAAAAGTAAACCTGTTACTTTTTTTTTTTTAATTTCTAATGTTTGATACTCCAATTCACCTAACTGTTTCTGTGTATTCTCAGTCACTTTGAGACTTTGTGTTTGCAAGACATAAAGTCAGCAGTTTGGAAAATCATGGTGATAAATCTTAAAGAAAGACCTCCCTCTATTTACATTACTACAACAATGCTTTAAACTTCATTAGGTAAAGAAATCTATTGCACAGTATGAGTACATAAAAAGCTTGCTCTACATTTTAAACAGACTGTCAAAACATGTTCTGTTCCTTACTGATGTATCAAAGAACTATGCATAAATGTTATGGAAAATATAACTGATATTGTGGGACAAAAATCACAATCGTACAGCATGAATCTCAATCCAAACCCAACTCATTTTGATCAGGTCCATTATTTTCTAAGGCTGGATTTCTTTGAACAGATACTGCACTGCGTACAACAGCATAATATGCACTCAGACCTGTTAGTACACCAACAAGCTTCATCTCTTATAACGCAACAAAATTTAGGGTATGCAAACTTCTGAATGCACAGTCATTCCTTTTTATGATGACGATTATTATTATTATTTTTAAATCAGTACAGATTTTGACGTTTTAACTTACTGTCATCTCCTACTGGTCCTGCAGAACACTGGGCTGGAGGGTCCCGAGCCAAGTCATTCAACCCCCATGAAAAAAAAAAAAAAAAAAACAACAAACAAGCAAAAACATTTTTTGGTCACATTCTGCTTCAGAGTTTCGGTTAAGAAGTATTAAAATAAAACTGAAATAGAAATATAATCAATTTGAACCTAATTGTTTAAGTTCCCTAATTCAAGTGTTCACTTTGAAACTGCAGACTGCAATAAATAGTGCAACAAGAACTTGTTCATTCCCTTTAACATGAGTCTACTATAGCGCAGTAAGCTTTGATTAGCGCAGTAACAGCTATTACGTAACGTCATTTCTCCTGATATCGAGGTTGCACTGAATAACCTTAAAAAAACAACACATAATAGTATGACAGCATTTTTTTATGATTATGTACAGCCGTAATAAACGATGTGTGGCACGGTGCAACATTACAGTGGAAATGCTAGTTTAGCATACAAGCTATCTGTTGAGGTTCAACCGTAGTACAGGATGTCATGTTAAGACACAGACTCCGCTTTCTGCTCGGCTACATTAAACATGTGTTAGCAGTACTGAATTACAACAGAAAACACAATAAAACGTTTAGCTAAGATAAGTAAAAAAAAAAAGAAAAACTCGAACAATTAAAAATAACGACGTCCTGCTCTTTATTTAATAGCAACATGCGATCAAAGGCAAACCAACAAGCAAACGGGCCCGTTTCCACAACGTCAAAAATGTTAGCATTATTCAACCAGCCATCAAATACTTCTCTATGACTACCTCATCCTTAGTGTACAAGGAACAACGAAGTGAAAGACGCACACAACACGACTAGCCTTCATTAGAATTGATAATGTGCCGTTTGGATAAAGAGAGCAGCTACAAGGGTACGCAAGGCTAGCTGGCGCTACACCAATCGTTACCCATGAGATGATACAGTAATATATATACCGGCAAAGAAAAAATAATTACAAGACGTAAACATTTCGACGCCAATAAACGGTCAGCTGTTTCATCTACTAAGCACCAGCGTCTTTGTTGAGCTATGGTTAGCCTTGCCGTTAGCTGCTTAACATAAGAGGTATCTGTCAAACCAAGTTACTGCATTTTTTTTTCTTTCAAAATATTTGTCAGACAGCTAGGCTGTCATATACAAGTACTCGGTTGAGACATTAAGTCTCAACCGAAGAAGCCATTCTTGTATGGAGAACTATAAAAAATATTGTTAAATACGGCTAGCTAGCATAAAACGAACGTTTTAGCTTCCCCAAATTAGCCGACCACCACCAACAGCTAACACGCCACTGTATTTAATAACGTGACAGCCGGAGATATGTTAAACTTCAAGTTAACGTTAATATCTGACATAACGGGATTAAATGTCCACACAACGTGACCCCACGGTAAAAAAGGACCGGGAGGAGCTAACCCGTCAACAGCTAAGTTGGCCCATTTCTAGCGGCACCAGTTAAGAGACGGCGGACCGCTGCTATCACTACCGTCACCAGCCTTTCACCGATCCCTCGTCGGCACATAAAACTAACTTTAAGGGCTTTTCGTAATGTTTAAAATGGTTCTCGGCACAATAAACTCGTCGGACAAACATGTGAATGGTAGCCGTGGTTCACAATGTACAACAAAACTGCGAAATCCAGGGCCTCGTCGTTCACTTCCTTACCTTGTGAATTCTTTTCAGAGCCATTGTTGTGCTAGCGCTTCTGTCAGGGAAAACGTGCGATTAAAATGGCGATTGGGAACCACTTCGTCCGTTGGTGAAAACTGCAGCTCAAGGAATCATAAAACACCGTCTCTACATACACCGGTCACCGTGTGTTACCAAAAGGAGCCACCGAGAAAATTTTGAGGCGAAACTGAAAGATAGAAGGGGTAGAACCGCGGTCCTTCCTCCTACTGCAGCGGCTACCAAATCACTGCGGCCTGCCTGTGTTCCTGTGAGCTGCAACAAGAAGAGCACTTCCGGACAACCCTCTTCACAGTAAACGCGTTTGTTTGTTTGCTTGTTATTATGGTGCTTTTTTTTAAAAAAACTATTTATTTATTTATCTTTACAAAATACACACTATTTAATTTTTTAACACAACCCATTAAAATTAGCTAATATGAAAACTTAAAGTTGATTATCCATTTTAGTAGTCTAACTTTTACAACAATCACAGATACAACTGGAATAAATCTAAAATAATTGTATTTTATTTTTCACTAGAAGACCTATAGAAAAAGTTTTAAAAAATATTGAAGTGGGATTCAATTGAATTTTATTCCAATTCAGTAATAATGATTTCAAGTCTATGCAGTCCAATAAAGTACTGTCAGACTCGGCGTTTTAATTTGCAAACACGAATTTCAAAATTTTGAAAGCAAAACCGGTAGTTTGAAGCTCGGTAGTCTAGTCCCTCACTGAATGACATTGAATGGGATCTTTCTGGACAAAATCAATCCCTATTTAGTCCTGCATTCATATTCAGTTGCTCAAGTAAATAAACATATAAATAAGTAAGTAAATAAATAAAACTTGTGTTTTGCTGTCAGTCAAACATTTAATTGAACTCTGCGTGTTCACAAGTTCTTATAAATAAATGTAAGCGTACATAAACAATATGTAGTTAACAGAGGATAGATTTATTGCTTGAGCTGGAAAAAAAAGTGAATAAATGAAATGGGTACATTTATTTATGTATTTTTTAATACATAAATGCATTGTGTTAATCGCAAAAATAAGTAAGCAAATTAATAAATAAAAACAGCGTTCATAGCGAAGTCGTCTTTTTTTTCCCATTTATCTGCTTAGTTAATTTTCATAGAAAATTTTGTAAAGTTAGCTAATTCCATGCTTGAGTGGTCATGAAGAACTCTGTGTTTTATTTTGAAGGTCCCGCAGCAGACAGTGAAGCAATGTTTTTTTTTTTTTTTTTTTTGCGCATCTGTCACTGCGCTGCCCTAGGTAACCCTCCGCTCCGCAGATTTGCACGATTTGCTGCATCCAGTGCGCCTGGGCAGAGACACAGGAGCTGCTGCTGCTGCTGCTGCTGTTGTTGTTCTTTGGACGCGGAGCCAAAATGACCACACAGCGGGTTTACTAAACTCCGGAGCTGCGGTGTCGTCTGCTCCGCTCGCTCAGCGGGGAGCTTCGTGTTTACAGTTGTAACTGATACGTCACCAGAGGGAAGGAGTAAATCCCGAACAGATTCAGTGTCAGCAGAGGATCCTCAGCTGAACACCGGGTTCAGGGAGGACGACTGGCTGCGATTGGACCTCGGATAAAATCTTAGTGATTGTAATATTTTTAAAGAACAGTACAGCCCTTTAAAAAAAAA
>NW_015113127.1:237045-240916 GCF_001443285.1 Poecilia latipinna | reverse complement strand
AAAGCCGTCAGGGGATGATAAAGCGATAAAGTGAACCAACTAGCCAAGCGAACAGTTTACTTTAAGGAACTTTTGGAAACTCCAGTAGCCTGAGGGCAAAGCAAAGTGTCCTGTTGAGAACATATAGAAAAATGTAATCTTATAGCATGAAGAATAAACTTGTTTTCTAGATTTGAAGAGAAGCTAAAATGGGAGAAATATGATCTCTTTTTAATTCATATCAGATTTCTGGCTGCAGTTTCTGCTGAATTTCTGAGGTTCATATTTAAAGACGTCCAACCTATAAGTAATAAATATAACGGGATTTTTTTTATGTCACTCTTGAACAGGATACTTTTACTTTTGACAATGCTGTACGGGAGAAAGAAGGACCTCCAGTTAACACGTTTCAATAAAATCTCATGCCAAGGTTCTTTACTTTTTTTACTTTTTCTTTCTGAAGATTAAAATAATCATTTAAAAATACATTTGTCTTTCAAAGGGTTTTGTTGAAAGACGGCACCCACTAGTTTTCTTTTTATTATTATTATTTATATATTTATTTACAAGGAGCAAATTAACTATTATCTGGGCTTTTATGTCTTCAAGACATGCATGTAGTCTAGCTAACTCATCGGATTTAATTGATTGAATTAATGGATAAATACACCTGGATGTCATCAACATAACAGTGGAAATATATTAATGTTAACTAAGCATGAACAAACACACAAATTATCCTAAAGTATGAATATGTACAGTTAGCAAGAACAAACTGGAATCTATCAGATAAATGTAATATAAACCAATCGAGTGCCGTTCCCTTCATCACTCTAGCCTGTTCAAGTACTTCTAAGAAAATAATGTGATCGCCTCTACAAGTACAGACACAAATCCTTTTTAATGAGAATATCATTAGTAACTTTCACCAGAGCTATTTCAGATCTATGATGAGTTTTGAAACCTCACTGAGACTCTTCAGTTTGTCACTGTGGAAATGAGTGAAAGGCTGTGAAAACATGTATCACTGAGATTGTCTGGTTCTCTATTTTTCATAAATTTGCAAAGCACACCAAACCTTTTCTTCTCCTCCATACAGTCATAATGGAGGTAAATGTGTATAGAATTTTTTGGAAACAAGATTAAGTTGACACAATTTGGAATAAGGCCTGTAACACAACAAAATACGGAAAAAGTGAAGCGGTGTGAATACTTTCCTGATGCGCTGTACCTGGATGAAAATGGGAGCGCAGACGAGCTTCATTTCTTTGAATCAGGTGTTTCGTAGCAGCAAAACTTCTAAATAATGAAGACAGTGTCCTTTCATTACGGCTGCAGAAACCTCTGGACTTTCTAACAAGTCATAAAAAAAACACACCTCCAACTTCTCAACTGGAAGGAGAGAAACTCTTTTGCAGATTCAAAATTGTGACTCTTTCCATCCGCACCTCGAAATTGGAAACCAGCTCCTGCCTCGTCTCCACAGAGCTGGACGAGGCCGTGAAGTCCTCTCCCGCTGCTGGTTTAATTCCTGTGAGTGTTGGCTGTTCTTCCTGCTCTTTGTCACCCATGCTTTCCCAAGCTGTCGCTTTCGTCTTATTGTCAAACTTGACTGTCACTGCGGCCCTGTGAGCTTGGAGGTTTGCAGAACCAGCATTTAAAGTGCGTTGCTATTTTTGCTGCCCTATCGTACCCTCCACCTTCACCTCGTTTCACTCGTCCAGGATGGCCAAATTCTCCATGAGCCGTCCGTTAGCTTGGTGTTAGTTTAAACCCACCCGGACAGGGCTGGATTAACAATCATGTAGGTCCCTGGGCTGGAAACCGTTTTGGTTCCCCCATTCACTAAAGAAAAATATATTTTGATAATAAAATACAATACATTAATAGGTAGTTCTATATATAACTATGTATGAATTGATGACACCAATTAATGACTGTAGGTTTAATGCAAGCAAATGAGAAACCACTCAAAGGAGACATTTTGAGAGTGTGCTGCTGTGTGTGAACACAATACCACGGAGAAGAGAGAATGAACTAATAATCCCCACCAGTCTGGCAAAGAACTTATTTTAATTTTCCAAAAATATTTGAATAATTTTACAGTGAGGACGTTTATTTACAAATGGATAATATTGAACTCAGCTGCTAGTCTTCCAAGTGGCAAGGTGCCCCAGCAAATTTAACTCAAAATCAGAAAGCTTGTAAGAAAGAAACAAACAAGGAGCTACAAACCGGACAAGAACCTTGGCTAGAATGTTAAATAATGAATTTTATGACAGGACAGTTAGAAAAATACTGACAAGTATGTTTCTTTTTTTTGGAAGGCCTACCCAGACAATGCCTCTTCTCTCTCAGAAGTGTACGGTAGCATGACTTTGCAAAGTTGTGTTTCAATAAACATGAAAACGTCTGGAACAATGTCCTTTAGAGTAGAGTTTAGATGATTGGTCAGCGCACAAGTGCCACGTTTGGAGAAAAAGCAAACAAACAGCAACTGTCACAATGACAATTATGACAACAGAAACAGTGTACTGTTTTTCTGTTTTGTTTTTCTGAAGCAAAGGCTTCTTGAAAATGCAAAGCATGGTGGGGGATGGATGATGGTTTGGACTTGTTTTGCAGCCTTATGTCCTTTGTCCTTACAGTCATCAAGTTGTCCTCTGAATGTCAACGCTTTCTATTTTAAGTTTACCTGTAAATAAATTACAGGTAAACTTAAAATAAATAAGATAAGCTTAATTTGCATCCTAAATTCTGTCACTGTTAGGCTAGCTGCAATGTCATAAGGAAACTTCCGAATGTAAATATCAAAATAAAAGCCCTTCCTGTTTTGTTCCGTCAGATTATTTATGTCTTATACATAGTCTCAACTTGTTAATGAAGTTGTAATTCATACCTTAAATTTGTACATTTTTACTACTAAGAACTGAAAACAATTGTAAATATTTTGAAATTATTTTTCCAAATATTTTTTCTTTAAATTCTGATGATCAGAGTGAGAAGAGAAGCATTCAAACAAACAAACAAACAAACAAACAAACAAACAAACAAACAAACAAACAAACAAACAAACAAACAAAAGACTTGGGCCATTGTTTTAGGAAGGTGACAATAAGTTTTAATAGTTCTTGTTAACAAATAATCAAAAATTGACCAAATTTGTTTAGTATTTAAATTAGTAAATCAGTTGTGATTTCCACGGTGGAAATTCACTGTTGATACCAGAAGGTCCGGGGTTCAAATCCCTTTGGGACTTCAGCGTGGATTTTGCATATTCTCTCTATGCGTGGGTTCTGTCCGGTACCCGTAAACTGGGTCAAATCCATAACCCGACCACCACCAGTCCATGAGTTAAATTCCTCAGATTGGTTTGTTTTGACCAATTAATGTTCAGAGTGGATGTCTCACTATTCAAAAAACATTCAGTTCACGTGATCATCTGTCAAACTGAACCTCTGCTTTGTTTCACGCACCCACGCACAACTGCCACTCCGCAGTTACTCAAGGAGGGGAAAGCCCTGTAATCAATGTCTCCACGGGATGGCAGTATGAGCCTACAAGTGTGTGCACGCATACGCGTGTGTGTTGGTTGTTTCATTGTGTACGTGTGGGGTGGGGGCGTGTGGGCAATCCACGTGTGCGTGAAATCTGCGTGGGAGTTCCTTGTTTCGCCATTCCGGGGTGTTGCCAGCTGTGCGGCGCCGCTTCCTAAGGCGTTTTGAGAGAGCCCTGGAAGGCGTCTCTCTCTCTCTCTCTCTCTCTCTGTGTCTCTGTCTCGCTCTCTCTCGACAATAGGAGAATATAGGGAAACATTTGCGCACATCTGTAATGGAAACGCGGCTACTGTTTAACTCGCTAAATGAATTTCTGCTCTGGGTCGGCTACTCAC
>NW_015113127.1:211169-231483 GCF_001443285.1 Poecilia latipinna | reverse complement strand
GAGAGAGAGAGAGAGAGAGAGAGAGAGAGAGAGAGAGAGAGAGAACACAATTTCGCAATTGCGGTGTTTCCAGTAAATAATACATTAAATTAACATCACATGGGAACAAGCTTGTTGACGCGATAAGTCATTAAAATCACGTCAGTGACAGATGTAAACAGTTCCATGAAATATAATCGGAATTCAGACACTGTCTATCGGCCATAAGGTGGAGCCAGCTGCACATTGTCCGAAAAGGACAAACAAAAACTGTCATGCTCCCACTTCCTGTTTTCGTCTTCTCCGTCATTTTTCGCCAGGAGTAACAAGCGGCTGTTAATCACGTGACCTGTGAGATACAAAAAACGTGTTTCAGTTCCAGTTTTGCGAAATACATCTATTCTGATGAAGTCGAAAAATTACCTCTCTCTTTTTTTCTAAATTGTTGCGTTTTCATTAAGCAAAAATTATTTTCGTAATTTCAGTTTGCGCAATTTTATGGTTAATAGAAACACAGTTTATGTAGACGGGTGTTAGAAAGTCACTATACAGTTACTAAATGTGACGTTTTTTTCTGGTGTGCATTTAGTTTGTCCATTTTTTCTTGCTAGTAGGAAATTTAATAAGAATGTCCCTGTAAGTCGGAGTTCCTGCTGGGAATGTCGGAGGTAGCATCCCCAAGCTCATTATCCAATACGGCCACAGCACAAGGAATGGAAACTAACTATATCTTATATTTATGTGCGATAAAATGGAAATAAATGCATTTGTTTTTTGATTTGCTAATCAAACATGTTGTTACTATGGGACAAACTGACTTGTTTGCTCTTGGTCATCCAAATTTGGTGAGTCATTTTCCACAATCCTCAGAGGAGGGATCATGTTTAATGTTGTATTCACAAGTAACAGCAGAAAAAAAGAGAGATGGTTACTAGCCAATAGCAATGAATTACAATGTGCCTGAAATACATTCAGAAAATATTTGTTGGCCCAGAAATAAGGAGGCATTTCTCAGGAAGAAGTCAAATTGTATAATATTCAGATATCTACAAAAATGGGAACAAAAAAAACATGCCTTTAGAACGGACATGGATGCAGCGCCAGTGGGGATAAAAGGGTTGAAATAGAAAAAAATATTCAGGTTAAATGAGATTAAGAAAGTACAAAGAGATTAGGGAAGCACTTTGTTACTTGAAAGTTGAGCTGGTCCAACATGGTCTGGAACCCAAAGCAGAATTTGATAACCTCTTCTCCAGTTCACATTATTCATTAAATACAGCTGTAAATAAACAGTGGAAACATGTTTACTTCTGTGACTCGCCTACTTGCTCTGAAGGTCACATGCAGCATCTCCATCCAGACTCATTAAGCTGGTAAGCAGAGGCCAGTTGTCATTTCTGCATTGATTGGTTTGCGGTTGCACCAAGCAGGAAACGTGACCCCAGTGCAGCACAGAGACAAGTACCAGAACTAATTAAACTAGCAACTGCAATTCATGGCTGCTGACACAAAACTAGAAACTTTAAATATTTTTCTCTGGAATATTTATACATTTATTTGAAATAATATATTTTAAAAAAAAATAGAGATTTGAGTCTTTTAAATGTGATGTTTGTTCAAATCTCTAAAGCAGATAACTTCACATAATTGCGTTTCTTTCTTTTTTTTTTTCTCCGTAGTGCATGTTTATGAAATATTTGAAAGAAGATGGAGCTTGGGAAGCTGAAATACTTAGCTACAATGCTACTCGACATGCTATTGGCTGGTGCAAAGCAGCCAATCCTGGAGCAGCTTTGATTTTATTTGATTGGCTGTAACCCCAAGGAGCGTTTAGATGAGGAAGACTGCAGATATTGGTTTCTTTGGTAGTGCAGAGATGTTTTCCACTGTGCGTATTAATGCATATTAAGGTGTATTTGGTGTGAAATACTAAAAGAGTCAGTTACTCTAGAGGGGTTTGCTATGTATTTGTACTAGTTTTGGGCCTGTGTGAGATTTAGTTTAACGTAATTATTTTTTATGAAAATAGAAAAGCAACTACTATTCCTACTTGCAGAGGAGGTATAGCATTCTGAATATTCTACTTTTAATAGTAACGTTTACTTATTAGAATAACTTTAATCTTACTGTACTATCTTTTGCCAACCAGTTTTTATGGAGTGAGTGGATTGCTTTAAAAACAGCCTCACATTCATTGGCCCTCCTTCACTTTCCACAGAATGACTGTTTTTTTCTGCATCGGGGAATACAATAACTGACCCATTTGAAGTTCATGCCATATAAAATAACCCGGTGTGGAAATTAAAGCTGAGGCGAACACTGGCCAAACTGGAACACAGACAGTGACTTGTTTAACTCTCAGTTCCTGAAAATAACTAAACGTTGAAGGACGTCAAAGGAGTACACGCTGGGGAGCATGACTGAGTGACTGGCATCATTCTGGGGCGCCATGATGGCAAACAGATCTAAGAAGACAAGCCAGAACATTTGTTCACAAAATTTTAATTGCGTCCCATTTTTTTCAGTCATTTACTTGGCGTTTGGGGGAACGTGTTGTCAAGTAAGTTCTGGTCCAGTGAGATTCAGACGTGCTGCAGGCCACAGCACAACGTCACATATTCTTTAGGTGAGCTCTCACAGGATTACATTTTTGAACACTAAAGCATTGTGCATGTGAGACATAATTTGATGTTTTTGTTGTCACTGATGTGAATTGGTTTACCTCTTTTTGTGAATAAGCACTGCTGCGTCCCATCTAGATGCGTTGGAACCACAAACCAGAAGTTTTCATTTAAATGTGTTACTGGTAAAAAAAAACAAAAAAACAAAAAAAAAAACAAAAAAAAACATGATGGCTTCCATTATTCACAAGTTTCATTTTCTATTCATGCAAGGAAAGACAAATGTTTAGGCCAACATATGTGAAGCACGTATGCTTTTGACAGCTAAAAATGACACATTTACTTGGAAAATAGTCTTGCAAAGAGAGGGGAGAAGAAATCAGAAGGAAAAAAACAGTCTTGTCCAAAACATCTTTAAATTCATTCAAATGTGTCAAATGAAGGCTTACAATGCTGTATGTGTATAAATTATAAATATTGATATAAGCTGGTAATTTGTACTTTAAAGTAAAAAAAGAGAGACTTTCTTACCAAATTTTACTAGTTTCTTAGTAAAATTTTAAATAAGACAAAACTAACTAGCTTACAAGTAACTATTCAGCAGGATGTAGGAGCTTGCTTTAAGTAAATATTTTCTTAAATTGATTAAAATGTACTAGTTCCACCAGAGGATGATTCCACTTGCAACAAGACATTCTCCCCCATGTCAAAAGTGAAATAATCTGCCAGTGGAACTAGTAGTTTTTCATAAATATTAAGGAATTATTTACATAAATCAAGCTATATCTTGCTGAAAAGTTACTTATGAGTTTTGTCTTATTTCAGGTGAACTAAGATATCTGCACTAGAAAATAGACCAAAAATACTTGGCAAGATGTTTTTCAGGGCAAATGCCACTCAAATCCACTTTTTTTTGTCCATATGATACCTATATCTGACTTTTTTTTTTTTTTTTTTTTACCACAGTTTAGTTTGAATGGCCCAATTCCAATTTTTTTCAACCCCTCATGAAAATGAGAGATGCATCATGATGGCTAAAAATTAAAATTATGAACTTTGAAGGAAGTCCGTGTCAGTGAAGCGCATCACATCACGATCCCTCCGCTCTTGGCTCTGACTCCTCATCCAATCAGGTTTCTGAACAGAAGCCGCAGCTAACGCTCCACAAATGGCTTCACTATTAGCTGTGTTTTCTTTTCGTTTGCTCCCTTCGTGTTATGATCTCGGATACAGTCGGCTCTCGTTGCCGAAAAAAACTTTGAAATCGATCCACAAACAGCTCCATCTATCATTACTTCCGTAAACAGTGCGTTGCTGTGTGACGTCAGCGTTCTTCTTCTGCGCATGCGGGAGTCGTAAACCGTTTACGCAGAAGTCCGATTTGTAGTCAGGTTTAATTTAGTCGTATACAAACAAAAACTGGATTTCAGCACAAAAAATAAATAACAGAAAAAAAAAAGAAAAAAACGGAATTGAGCTTCAATATCTGCTTTTTGAACAGCCTAAGTATAAATGGATGTTGCCCTTTTCAGATGTCTAACTGGAAAAATAGTGAAAACCGCACATATTTTCCTTCAACATCTCCATAGTTTTGTGTTGCTCACTTACACAATAATCCAATGAAACATATGGAAACATGTTAAGATTTCACAAATAGGTGAAATCAAAGGATACGGACACTTATTCAGGCTTGCCACGCGTCTCTTTTGTGAGTTTGTAGTCTTCGGCCTAGATAAGCACACGAGTGGGAAGTTTGTCAGAAAGCCATATCCAGTTTGCACATTTACATGAATGCATTTATGCACACACGCACGCACGAAGCACACACACACACACACACACACACACACACACACACACACACACACACACACACAGAAAAGTACCCTCTGGTAAGCCTGGGGGCTCTTCTGGCGTACTTCCTTTCGTGTCGTGTTCTGTCCAGTTCTCTCTCAGCTTTACGTGTTAATTGTGGTTATGTATGTGTGTGTGTTGGTGGTATCCTTGAGGGGTCAGGGGTTCCACCTTGACAGGCCCTGCCCTGTGGGGAGGGTGGCAGGGCGAGGACTATTTATAGAGAAGGTACTCCAGAGAGAGGGAGAGAGAGAGAAAGGGATTGTCTAATGAGGACAGGCTGTTCAGGGATGGGCTGTTTCTGTTTTTGTGTGAGCTGCTGTGTAAACTGACGGTCATCGGTCATCGGCTGTCCCTCATCACCGTAAAATCACCTTCAAAGAACCACAAATCTGCTGACCAGATATGGGTCAAAAGCGACGGATGAACACAAAGACACGCGGACGGTTGGGTCTTCCCTCCGTCACACGCACCCTCATTTCTTGCTCTCATTCTTTCATCCTTGAATTTCTCCCTCCGTTGTTTTATTCAAGCGTTGAGAAGAGCCAATCCTGAACATTTCACGAGCTCCCGGAGAGGGTTCTGGGAGACTTTGACTAGACAGTAGCCACCTACACAAAACATTTCCTCCATAAAGCGGCAAAACCTGAGCCCTCTCTCACGGCCCTCGGCCATTCATAAATCACAAGCGGAGGTGTTGATATCCTGCCCAGCTGTGAGCTTGCAGATATTAATTCGGCAGCGCAGGACCACAAGAGATGTGGCGCCAACAAAGGGCACTGCAGCTCAGTGAGGAGGAGAGCCGTGTTCTCGCAACTGGAAGTTGTGGGTTGGACTCTAGCTTCCTACTGTCACATGTTAACGTCCCCACTGGGCAAGGCACTTAACCCCCAGCTGCTGATCTGTATTGTTGTTGAGACGTGAGCATATTTGTGAGTGCGACTGCTTTGAATGTGGCTCTAGTGTAAAGTGCTTTGAGTACATTTCATAAATGAAGCCTATTTGTCCTAATCCCATCTTAAAGTTTACTGTGAAAGAGTGATTATTAAATCTGTTATTTGTGTTGTCATGGTGTTGTAAAGCTTTCATAGCCCCATGAAAAGTCAGTCGAGGATTAGGATTAGGGTTCGGAATCATCTGTGGAGCTACACAAACCGGCTCGGTTTTTGAGAATAATTTTCCAGGTGCTTGAAGATGCCACCATCATCCGATTAAACAATGTGGTGTGAACACAATGGGAATGTCATCATCATACTGTTCAGGACATTAGATTGGTTCTGTACACCAGGGCTGAAATGTGCAAATCAACTCTAGAACAAAAGGAGTTTTACACCAAAGGCAAATACAAATCTGGATTACATTTTCTGAGCACACTGTGACAAAGACTACTTTCGTTGTTGGGGGAATGTCTTGAAATGTACATGTTTGGTCATAAAGAACATTCTTACATCATGGAGGAAACATTTCTGTTGTACTTCACAAAAGAAATGGCATCACGTGGAAACATTAAAGCAATATCTCAAGACGTCAGCCAGGAAGTTCAAGCTTGGACGCAAGTAGGTCGTCCAAATGGACAATGAACATACTACCAATTACTTACAGTGACTTAAGCGCAACATTTACTTTGTTGCGCTTAAGTCAACAAAGTAACAATCCAACTATAAATTTGCTTTATCTAGTTTTGTAAGGGTTAGTCAAACTTGGCTATGTCACATCAGTTCTTTGTGGAGGAGAAAACCGAAACATTTGGCCCAAGTGTTAGAATTTATCAGGAAGTTCATATAGAGTATGTAACCTTCTGACTTGTAAGAATAATACAAAACTCTCATTACTCAGACACCTAACTAGAAACAATACTGGTAAACTGACCTTAAAAAGGAAACGATTGGTCTTATTTGCTGTCGGACAGTTTGTGTCACATCTGCTATGATGCAACTGTTTATGTGTCATAGCTGCAGAAAAGCAACAGCAACTATGTTTCTACCTAAGTGGTGCAACTTTCAGCTAATTTCACAGCACTATTCAGTCCTTTCCTGTAGCCTCTGCAGCAAAAGGCTCAAACGAAGGGCAGACGCATCATGGCTGACTTCTGTCGTCATTCTTCCGATCAGTCTTCTCGCTTTGCTGTCACTTCCTGCCTCCCGCACCAGAACCTCCTGATGGCGAACGGCCTCCCTCTGTCATTTAAACTGATGAAATATCCCCCCCATAATTAACTTTAGCCATTAGAGATGATGCGCACAATAACAATCTGATTCAGATCAGATTCTGCTCCAGTTAGGCTATTAGGCCCGGCCGAACAAATTTAGGAGATTTGGTTGAAAGCTATGTCATAGATTTTTTTTCCTTCTCTTTCTCTCTCTCTCTACCTCTCTGCTCTGCGATGTGGAGATTTTTGGCTGAGCTGGCAGCTCTGCTGTTTTAGAAATTCCTTACAGAGGAGTTCATCTGTGGAGGATGAGCCGAGAATCAAAAACCGCCGTGAACTGCAGCGGGAAGATACTGAAAAAGTTTTCAGCCGTTGGCTTATTTTGCGCTTTTCAGTCAGTATGTCCTCACGTTGAAACAAGGTAAAAAAGATAGCTGTGTGTGAATTAACCTGTGGTGTTGAATGAGGTGCACGATATCATCAATCGATCAAGTTTTTTTGGTATAACACATTTAATCAAGGAGGCAGATAAAAGTAGACAATCATAAAAAACTGTCAGGATTTGTGGGTGGTTGTGGTGAGGATGAACGCTGAGACCCAGATAATGGTGATGATGATGAATTTAATGAAGCTCAAACCAGTCCAGATCAGGCAGCACAAAAGAAAGATAGCACACAGCTAATTACCAGTAACAACTGAAAGACAGTGGACTGAAAACGAGAGCTGAACCAACACAGGACTTTACAGTTCGACTGTGGTGCCAAGCAGACGAATGACACATACTGGACTTAAATACACACAGGGGTAATCAAGGGAATGAGACACACCTGGGAACAATCAAGGGCTGACAGGACAACACAGAGACTCAGGGAAACAGGACTAAACACAGAAAATCCCAAAATAACTAAACAGAAAAACACGGATCATGACAAAAACAAGATAATCACATCAAACGGTCACCAACTGTGAAACCAGACATTACATTCTGCCAAGTGCCATCGTTAAAATCATCAACATACATGAAATATATCAATCAATGTTCCAGTTATTATCAATCAAAGGCAACTCTAAACAGGTATGTTTTTAAGTCTTGGTTTAAAGGAACAGTGTTTCAGCTGCTTTGCAGTTTGTTCCCAGAATAAGACATTAAATGGACCAATTCCTTCATTCATTAACTGCACACATTACATTTTTGTTAACAATGTGTTAGCATTAGCTAATGGCTTTCTTAAAACCCCACTTTACCACAGATAAATAGCACAATAGCGTGCTATTGGAAAATGTTTGAGAAAAAATAAAAAAAGTTGTTGGGTCTGCTCCATTTCAGCTTACTGGCACTTAGACAACCAGAAGTGAGGACAAGAACCAAGAAAGTATTTTCCCCCTTGATAAAGAAAAAAATATTTTAAAAATCAAAATCTTAGCTGAAAAGAGAGGGGAACCTGCTAGGGTGACTGAAGTTTAGCCATTAACAATAAACACAAATGTACAGCTGGATAAGGCACTTTCTTGATTTAATTATTTCATGCCTCAACCAAAACCTCATATTTTGGTTGAGGCATTGAAATCACTTATATTTGAGTCAAGGCTGCTGACTCATGTCAAATATATTTTCTAAATGACAGATGTATATTCCTTAGTTGTTTTTTTCTGACTGTATGGACACAGCAGTATTTCTTGGCTTCATATAGTTAGCTATGAATGTATTACTCTTTACTGGTGGATGTTTTCTAGGCATTTACATAAAGACAGGAAGAACAAAAGTTCCTGAAACTTCTATTCTTAAATTTACTTATCTTGCGACTTTTAGCTGCAGCTAAAGAGGAGGGTTGATGCATCAAACATAAATGTACATTTTAACAGTCATTGTAAAGAAATCAGCAACAAAATAAATAAGAAGTTTGGTTTAAAAGTGTAGACTGTCAATGGTGCTTTCTGATTGTATGGAAATTCCCAGTTGGAAAACCAAAACTCCTGTTGGATTTGGGATTCAATCGGAGTCGGAGGATCACCGATCAGCCCATTCAGTATCCAATATGGCTGCCGTTCATGTAAAACATGTATTACAGCAAACCGAAGGCAGCAAAACAAAGGACCTGAACAACAAAACAAGTTTCAGAAGAACAAGGAGGAACACAACAGATGGTCCGGCATAAATGAGTTAGTGAACGACAACATGGAGCGACAGAATCAACTACGAAGCCTAAATCCTCAGATGAACCGAGACGGGTTAAAAATACTCGGTACGAGCCTTGTGTGTTTATTTTCACAGCGGCGAAATCCACTTTGCACAAGCCAGAGTGGTCGGCAATATCTCGTCAAAGAAAACCTTTCAGCTGCCGATGTGACTGCAGTACCTGTCTGTGTACGGTGTATTTTTAGCTGATGGATATAAACCCACTCTGGACATTTTTTAACTTCCCTTTCTGTTGCTTCAAACTTGGGAGCAGCGGCGTCGCCGCCTGAAAGCAAACGGCTGCCTGGGATATTAACCAGAAAGGTCTGCTGTGACAGAGTTCAAATTAAAGCCTGTCTGGTTGTTGTTGCTTGACAGCACTCATTTGCTTCGCAGGAGCCTGTCCTCGTGGGAAAATGGGGCAGCTACTGCTTAGGTTCCAGATTAATGAAAACGTTAGCAGCTATTTCTGTGTGAAGGGCTGATTCACGCGGCCGCTCTGCCGCGCCCGGTTTGTGCGCTTCAGATTTTCTCTTGGTGTAAGCTACGACTTTTGAATGTGAGCTCAGGACTTCCAAATATTTTGACACCTTGGTTTTAGGCTTCGTCACAATATGAATCTGCTCTGTTGGGATTTTATGTGAAGAAAAGAACAAAAAAACAAACAAACAAAAAAAAGGATACATGGTTTTAAACTCTATGGGGAAAAAGTATATGTATATTTATTTAAGCATTTATCCCACTTTACTCTTAAGCCCCTAAATGAAATTGCCTGCAGCCTTCACATAGTTAATAAGTAGAGTCCACGTGTGCAACTTAAAGCTTGTACGGAGGACTGAAAGTGACATAAATACTAAAATCAAATCACTTAAAATGTTTCAATTCATTTTTAAAAATGAGAACTTTGCTTCATGTTTAATAATTTAATTGACTTTCATATTTACTTTTTCAGTTTGGTTCCAAGAACCCATATATTTAAATTACTTATATATTAAAATTTTATCAGTATATTGATTTATTTATTGGGATATTTATATATTTCTGCTTTCATTTTTGATAATGTCATTTAATTATTGTTGAAATGAGCCATGTGATATCCACCAAACATGGAGAGAAATGTGTGCAAAATGCTTTACGGTAGATAAAACTAACACGGCATCACCAGGTTGCCATATGGTAACGGCTGCATCATGATGTGGGACGCCTTTTTACCAGAAGATAGAAATATTGGTAAAAAAAAAAAAAAAAAAACTTGTTGGAGGCTGCAAAACAACAACTGTGATCACACAGTGATTCAAATCAGAACATGTGATGGAATGGCTCAGTCAAAGTCCACCGTAAACCAAAGTGAATCTGTGGTCAGCACTTGAAAATTGAAGTTCAAAGAAAGTTCTGGCTGATCTTTTAACAAAATCAATCAAGAACCAAAATCTGTTTATTAAGATTTTATGATTATGGATAAAGTCACCATGTCTGAAGTCATGATTACTGGGTCACAGCAGGACAGAAAAGCTTCATCCAACCAGCCGCACATCGAATCAGGATCAGGTTCACCAGGTGTGCTCTTGTCATCCACATTTTATACTTACTTTTAAACAAAAACATAATCTCCCCTTGGCATGGGATAAAGGATTTTCATGTCCTGTCAGTGTTTTACTCGCTGAGCATCTTTTTGCTTATGTGCCATGCAGATTCACATCTACACGTGAAGCAAAAATAGTGATTATTTTGGGATAAAACTCTTACTACTAACACTAATAATAACTTCCATATTTGGAGCCAACATATTTTTAAATGTTACGTTTGAGATCTGTGGGGAAAAAATGACTCAACCTTTTTGTTTGGCTGCATTTGAAGAGGCATTATGGCGCTATTCAATTCTTCTCAGCTAAATAAAAGCGAGCGCGGGCCGACCCGGGATGGAGAGTCTGTATCAGCTGCCTCCTGCTGATAAAGAACAGAACAGACAGATGCGCTTAACAGAGGGGCGACTTTGTGATTGAAGAGAATCCGCTCCAGTTCGTTTCGTATGTGAACACCAAGCGAACCGGAGACCCCTCCAAAAGCAGGAAGTGAACTACATTGCAGGGCATTCTGAGTAAATACAACCAAAATAAACACAATAGTCTACTGCTAGCACGAGAAATGACTTGTGGTCTTTTTAAAAACCCACTAAAATCCATTTTTCTTCCCACTTTGTGAAGAAGGAAGTTGCACTAAGTGTCTTCTTCAGAGGTTTTTGTGTCGTCTCTGTCAGTAGTTCTTGGTGCAGCGCCTCCACAGGCCAGGAGGGGAACAGGTTTTTCAAAGGGTTTAGTTTGTTTGACAGTGCAGAGTGAAACTGAACCACACCAACTAAAAATATAATAAACGTTGCAACTTTGGTCTCCAATCGAATCGAGTCTACCAGACTATCAGGTATGAAAACACCCTTACCTCTGAACACCACATTCACACAAAGCAGTAGACAAAAAGGAGAACTCATGGCTAATTATACTATCTTTATTCTGGTTTATTCTCAACCACTGATGCTGCCTCATTTTTACAGTCGCTCCCGTTGGATGTTGTTGGAGTCAACACAAATCAATGTAAGTTTAGCCACTAAAACTTACATTGATCATCAGTTATGCCAAGATAACTTTCTAACCTTCACTTTAACTTGGTTATATCCCCTGGATACTGGATGAAGACCTTGCTAAAACATAAAGTCTGCTTAAGGTCTTCTCAAACACAGACTGAACATTACAGATGTTCTAAAGTTCTGAGCATTCATAGAAAACCTTATCGTATGAGCCAGTATTTTCTTGTGGTGGTTACCCATCAGATTCCAGGGCAGTGGGAGTGTATCCATGGTGTAGGGATAATGAGCATTGGTGTGCAGGATTTGAAGCACGGCGGCCTCATGCCCGGCCTGCGTGATTATTGTTGTGTAAGTAGGGTCATCCTGTGGTGAACCGATTGCCTCGCTGCTTCTTGACACGGTCTGAGAAAGTCACATCAGCCCTGCAGTGTGGTTCATTGGCAGGACTGTCGTAAAAAAAAAAAAAGACCTCCAGTTGGAGAACATGAAAACATTCAGGCTGCATGGTATGTTATGGAGAATCCCGTATGTCAGTGGTGCAGCAAGGTTTTCTAAAATCCACGGGATGTGAGCTGTATGTGGCAGAGGATCACAACATATAGCAGCTCAAGACATGCAGAAATGTTACCGGAAATGCACAAAATGAGCATATTGCTTGCTTAGCCACGTATTGTTAGGCCTTCGGGAAATTCATCGTGTTTTCTTGTGTTTTTCTCTCAGATTTGTTTTGTGACTTCTGTCACTTCCTGGAGCATTTTGACTAGGCGGCTCCAATTTGTTCTTTTTCATCCAAGGAGCTCGTTGATTGGATGAAAACGATCCGCGCTTCACGTGTGAAGACGCAAAGTTAGCGATCGAGTGTGAGATTATTGTTTACTTACAAAGATATGTGTGCTCACGCCAGTTTCGCTGCTCACTCAGATTGGCGGCACAACAACAGCGCCACAGAAATGCAGTTTTTGAGTGAAACTACATAAGTTCTTTCACTCGTGTCCAGTTCTCTCGTGATCCATTGATAATCTAACACATTGATTTGATTTGCGATGATCTAAGTCATTTTCCTCCAGCTTTAAGGTGGAGGAAAATTGACAATTACTCCAGCCACACAACGACATTGCAGCAGTTTATTTTTAAAACCACTCCTGCAAAACTTGAGTCAAAACTTCAAATGTCAGAGATTTTTTTTCTACAGCATGCATGAGCTAAAAACAAACAAACAAAAAAAAAACAAAACATGAAGTTTACTGTTTATTATAATACATTTTTCATGCTTTGGCGCTCAGCTCCAGGCTTATTAACCTCAGTGAGCAATTAAATATTCATTAACATCAGATCAATCTGTTACTGTGCCCAGGAAAAAGAAATCGCTTTGAAGAGGGCAAACCTTTAGAAGTAAAGCATCAATCCATCAGTTTTTCCAGCTTGATCGGTCAGAGGGTTTTGGCTGATGTTGGTCCGGAGGTGTGACGAGCGTCGGATATGTCAGGGCGAACACATGAAGGGGAGGAAACCGAGCGTTGACTGTTAACTCAACATCCATGTTTGAGGGACGTGATTCAGAAAGAATTAGCATGCTAAACTCTGGCCTGGGTTTTTCTTCTCAATCTGGAGATTTTTTTAATTCAACATTTTGGCAAAATGGGATTGAAAACGGCTACAGCCATCACACATCGAAGTAGTTTGATGATGATGATGATGATGAATAGGCCCTCTTCTCTTGTTTTAGTTTAAAGTTTCTTATTTCCTTTCCTTCCCCAAGCTGCTCTCCAGTACCTGCCCTACTTTCACACTCCTCTCACAGTTTAAGAGTTTCACTCTCTACATCTTTCCCTCTGCCTCCGATGCTTCGACATGCACCCAAATTTACTGCAACTCAGATATGTGTCTTTTTCCTTTTTTTAATGGCGTATACCATCAGTTGTACAAGCAGCCAGGTTGGCTGCTTTGTTACTGGCTGCCTTATTTTTCAATAAGAAGACACACATATTCCAACATGCATGAGTAATTCTTTTTTTTTTTCTTTCTGGCTTTTGTTATCTGACAGCCTGCAGTGCCCAAAACCTTTTGAAATATTAATCAGTCCATGGTTTCTTATGCAAAACTGGTTTCAGCGTTGAAGAGCCGCCGTTCTGGGGCGAAGGAAAACAGAAGCCCCCGGCGCTCGGCCGCCCGAGGGTCCTGGGACGTCTCAGGGTGCTCTTGTGTGTCGCGTTCAACCTCCAGGCACGTAAAAGTGTCACGGTTTGGGGTACGGGGTGGTGAGGCAGTACAACTGCAATCTCACACGGCCCCCCGAGGTACCGTCGGATACTTTAGGAGTACCCAAATATGCGTTGGAGCGAGTCTGTATGCGACCCAGAAGGTTCAACGTTCCCCGAAATAGGTTTAGGAGAAAAGTGTTTTCTGATGGCCTAAATGTGAGAACAGCGTATGAGGCAAAAAAAAAAAAAAAAAAACAGAGCAGAGCAGGAGTGAGCAGGAGTGAAGTTTGTGGGCTGTGGCGTGTTTCTGTCTTGGTTTGAGTTAATTCAGCAAAGGAAATGAAGCCACTGAGTTAAACCTTCTGATTTCAAGAGTCAAGAGAGTTAAGCAGCAATATGCAAGATTTAAGCCGTAAGAGAAAAAGGGGTGAAATGGAGGTAAAGAAGGAGCAAAGGGGCAACTGCAAATCAGAGACAAAGTGACAGAGTTGAAATGTGTGTGTGGCCTTGTACTTGGTATATTGTGAAGATCACTTTCCTAACACATAACACACATTGTTGGGTTCATGGCTTCCATAGGGAGCAAACCCAACAACACCAAAAGAAGTGGTATTATTGGGTAAGGATCTGGGTTTAGCATTAAAGTATGAATTGAGTTTGGGTTAGGTTTAGGTAAGCCTGGCCATTGCCTTACTACACAATGTCGCTTACGTTTCATTTCCCATTAGTGCTCAGTGTGGGTGTTCTCCCATTGACTTGGATTCCCTACGGTTGGATATCTACCAGGCCAAACAGCAAACAGAAGGAGAGGTTGAGAACGATGATTTCGATTTTCTGGGACGTTTTAGCAACGGCAGCGAAGGAGGTGACCGAGGCCATTCAGTCCGTGTTGGTCACACCTCCAAATATTGAATTAATTTAAACAGCAGCCTTGTTCAGCGAGGCACTTCTCTCTTTGCAGTGGAAAATGGTTGTTTTTAGCACAGGCGTCATAACGTCAAACTGGCGCATCACAAACTTCACAGACAAACTTCAACAGAGTCCACGCCTCCAGGAAGCAATCGTTTCTCAATAGCCGAGAGCCCAGAGCCTCTGGACGAATCGAAGCGTAGAACAAGATGCTGGTTTGTACCAGGCTATGTACTAATGGTTAGGTTTAGGGTTTAGGTCATGAAATTAATGAACAATTAATGGAAGTCAATGTAAAGTCCTTGTGAAGATAGAAAGACATACTATGTGTGTGTGAGAGAGAGAGTCAGGCCTAGTTTTAGTGTGTGATCTAGGCCATTATCTGTGTTAGCACTGATGGGGCTCCAACAGGCTCTGTGGATCCTACATAACAATACCTTTTATGAGCTTGTACTTGCATGTGTGTGTGTGTGTGTTAGGTACAACATGCTTTAACTCCCCCACCCCCGTATTAATACCATTGTGTCATACATAATGCACGCATGCGCCCCGGCGCCCTACCCCTTCTGTTTCTCTCTAAATTTTATAGGTGTTTTTTTTTTTTCCTCGCTCCAAACTTGGTCTGTAATTATGCGTAAGAGTGTTTAGTGGAGTGTTTCTTTCCATGTGTGTGCTTCCTCACGTGCAGCTGCGCACTCTTGCTGTATCACACTTGTCGTGGGTCCAGCCCCCCCATCCCCCGCCTCTCCAGCAGGGCCCTGGGGGCCTTCATTATGTAAGAAAGACGTTACTGTAGAACAGAGGCGGGTAGATGACTCCGGCAGGCCCCTGCTTCAGTGCAGCGAGCGCAGACCTCCAGATCGCTCGCTCACACACTGGCACGCATAAAAAGACATGTGAACGAGATCATGCTGAAAAATTCAGACCTTTTCCAAGAGAAACCCCATAAAAAAAAAAAGATGCACAAAATCCTCAGACACCCTCCATCCTTCACGTCCACACACCTACTCTAACAGTCCTTGCGGCCATCTTGAATAACGCTCTCTTGTGTCTTCCTCCTTGTTCCGTGTGTGAATCCAGCGGTCCCCTTCCCCCTGGCCCACCGGCTGACCATGAAGGAGGTGTTTGACTCGGAGGGCCGTCCGCGGGTGGACCTGCTCAAAGCTCACCTCACAAAGGAGGGCCGGCTGGAGGAGGCCGTGGCCCTGCGCATCATCGATGAGGGTGCCGCCATCCTGCGCCAGGAGCGCACCATGTTGGATATTGAGGCGCCAGTCACAGGTAAGGAGCTCCAGTCAGGACCGGGGAAGAGTAAAACAGATCTGTGCAGCAGCAATGAGACGGTTGGTGTCAACGAGAGAGCAGTTTATGAACTTTATCTGATGTTAGCAGTTAGCTAAAAGATGTAGCTGGCTTCATAAAAGGGGCCGACTGATGTAGTATAATATAAAAATGGACTTCTTTAAGCTTTACGTCATGTCAAAAACAAACCTGGAGTGTCGCTTTGATTCGTTCATGCATGTTTAAGAAATCCTTTAATCTCCATAGCAACCATTTAGCTGTACAAAACGCCTGGGTGGACCTAGCTCTGCCTTCGAGGACCGCACTCCTCCTGGAAGCTGCAGTTTCCAAGCCTCCACCTGACAGGGCAGCCATCCCTCACTGAGCTCCTTCAGACTAGCCAGCAGCAATTAGCACATGAGCTGAGCTCATTATAGGAACTATTTCTCAGTGAAACGTTTGTAAAAATGTTAATGTGTTTAATAGAGGAGCCATGTCATGTCATTACTTTGCAGTATTAGCATTGGTGATGCTACATGTTTCCAGTCAAAGAAATGCAATCCTAACGCTCACTGACAGTGAAAACAGCTGAACATTCATGAGGGGTAAATATTCAACGTGTCAAGTTGGCATTAGCTTGAATATGTATGAGTGGAAGATAGTTATTTCCTGCTTTTATTTAGCACCCAAGTAAGATTTGGATTGACTAACTCTGGGTTTTAAACTGTAAACATTTGACACTGAATCAGCTCCAATGCCACAAAACCAGTGTACTTGTGTAGGGGCTCGATTAGTGATTTAATTGTGATTGGTGGAAGAATTTGTTATATGCTGATGACAGGGTTGTTTCCTCTTGTGTTCGCCGTTGAGCCCCAAATTATTCACAATCTGTTCTCTGTGACGTTTGTCTGTCATTTGGACACTTTATGGTCTTTATTAAATGGAGTGCTGTTCAGTCCCACTTTGCTGAGTGAAGCAGTAGATTTGGTCATCTGTGCATGTGTTTCCCGGCCTTGCTAATGTTTTGAGTGGAGGATAATGTCGTGGGAAGGACGACAGAGTGAGAGCAAAATAAAAAATAAAAAAAAACGTCTTTCAGAAACAAACCAGCCAGTCAAACTGAGACACTCACAACCTATTGACTCTGTTTGGTTAATGCACCTTTGCGCCTGCTTCAGGTTGTGTGTGTGTGTGTGTGTGTGTGTGTGTGTGTGTATGCAAATGTGAGCAGTGAGATAATTTTGTGTGGGCCGCCGTTGCCCACGCAGTGTGGGAACATCGCTCAGCTTTCACAGGTACAGATCCCCGGGGACGAGGACAGACAGACGGGCAGATGGAGAGACAGCCGATCATAAGCAGCTTAGTGCAGAGGTCCGCCAACCTTTTCGCTCCCGATGAGCGGCATATTGATTCCTACCGTCAGGTTCCTCCTCTTCCGCGCAGGCTCTGATGCAGAAAGAAAGTTTTCCTGCCTGAGCCAGGAAAACGCAGATAAACTTTAGGTCCAGAGATTGAATCTGGTTAAGATATTCAGGATGGTTGGGATTGTCAAGTAGGCTGAGGGCTGAAACTTGAACTGACAGGCGTTGGAAAAGCTTGTGAGAGGAGACTGGGGTAGAGTCTGAGGAGACCACACACAGGTCACTGCCGATTGCCAGGTCAAATGAAAGTAAAGCCTTTTGGAGCAGGAGCAGACATTAAAGTGGGAGACAGACAGACAAACAGAGGGGAGGAAGGAAGGAAGCGGGCATCATAAAACGCTGAGGAGGGGAACTGTGACATCAACGACAAGTGAAGGAGGAGACCAGACAGATGGCGATGGTGAGATTTGAGCTGACAGATTCTGCAGACAGACAGTCCTGAGGACATGCAAATCGATCTGCGTGCGCATTCCTCTGTCTGGAAAACATCTGAGAAGTATTTATGTGAGCTCTGACCTTATTTTTTTTTCTCTATAAATTATATTTATAGAGAAAAAACTTGAAATTGTTTTGCAAGTTCTATGGTTGCTAGTATTTATTTAGAAGTCTGCAACCTTCCACAACAGCTCTGTAAAAATTCTGAATACAAACTTATGTGTTTCAATATAGATTGAATCACAAAACTTCGTTATAGTGGTATTTAATAAAACAATTACATTGCATTTCCACAACAGAATGAAAATAAAAGTGCCAGTAATGTATTTTTTTTACTCTATTTCTTCTTGTCATTCGATTGAAAACTAAATGCTTTTTTTGCAACTTCATTTTCCACAAATGTCAACATCCCATAGACAAAATGTATGCATTCTCTTTTACGTTGTTTTTGTATTTTAAAGCCCGAAAAAGAAATAAAGTGGCGGCTCTTTAAAAGCGACAATGGATTTTCTATAGCTGATGTTTGTCAAAATGACAAGTCACGTAAACATTTGCAGCTCTAAAGAAGTGGCAGCTTTATGCGTACTTATGTGCATGAATGTATGAATATAGAATAAAAACACATCATATCACATGTAAAAAGTATAGAACAAAATCCCAAATTAAGCCATAAGTGACTTAATTTGATTAGTTCTGGTTCCTTAATACTCCTTAAACCCATTTAGTCACTTTATATCAAATTTCAGTGCATCTTACTGGGATTTTATGTAACAGACTAACTCTTAAGTGGTTAATATTTGTACGGTGTAGGAAAAAAAATTAAATGAAAAGCGTGGTGTGTAGTTCTGTTCAGCCCCTTTTACTTTGGCACTGCTAAATACACAGATTTAGAGCAACCAACTCCATTGAGAGGTCACAAAAGAAGTAAATTTATGTTTCTTAAAGAAGATACATAAAATAAACGGCATCATGAAGACGGAGGGACACAGCAGACAGGTCAAGGAAAAAGTCTAGATGTAAGTCAAGTTCAGAATCTGTGGCAAGAGTTCAAAGTCAAAACTTGCTCTCTTTTTGAGCTCATTTGCGCTGAAGGATGGCCCAAAATGTTAGTAGTTACATGTGCGAAGCTGAATATAATTGCAGCAAAATACATACCTTCAAATTAGGACGCACTTTTCAGAATTGTACTTGTGAATAAATGAAAGTTATGTGGCCTTTTCTTCTTAGTTCACAATTATCTGCTACTCTGTGTTGGTCTGTGGCATAAAACCCCACTGAAACACAATGAAGTATGCAGCAACACCACAAAATCTGGTTCAAGTAGGTACATACTTAGTCCAGGTACTTGTCCACTGACTCTTTTTTTTTTTTTTGTGGAATAGAAGCTTAATACAGACCAGTATTTCAACAACAAATGGGAAACATGATCCACTGTTTATTTGCAATTCAGTTTAAAGGGTTTTTAAAATCCATAAATGAAGAAATCAAGCACACCCTCATGCTTGATTTCTCCTGTTTGTGAGTCCAATGAGTAACGTTTTCAGACCGGCAGTCGGGACAGATACGGCTTTACTGCTGCGGATGCAAGCCGGCCCATATGGAGCCGGTGAAGCAAAAACACTCCCACATCTGTTAGCTGGATTGTTCACATGTGCCCACTGCTGTTTCCTCAGTGTGTGGAGATATCCACGGCCAGTTCTTCGACCTGATGAAGCTATTCGAAGTGGGAGGCTCTCCTGCCAACACACGCTACCTCTTCCTTGGGGACTATGTGGACAGGGGCTACTTCAGTATTGAGGTGAGGAACGGTACAGCCAAGAGAATACCCGGTTGAATCTCGTCTTTTCCAGCTGTGCGTTCAGTCAGAAAAGTTCTTTGCTCGCTGTGCTGCAAACGCAGTGACCGTGCAGGAGAAACAGTGCTACTGGTGTGCAGTCCCTGAGGTTTACTGTGTGGTATCCTGGGGGAACCTTAGCCCCCCTCACTGGCACAGTTTCAATACTGTACTGTGTTACGTAACATAATACATGATATAAGTCCTGACAGCACCAGCCCTGTTTAGGCCACCTTAATCAAACTCTGGTCTATTTGTATTTGCCATGGTCACACTCGCTTTTATGGCGTTTTCACGTCTGATAGTCTGGTAGACTCGGTTAGACTGGGGACCGAATTTGCAACATTTGTTCCATTTTCAGCAGGTGCGGTTCACTTTCACACTGCACCACGGCAAACGAATGAAACCCTTCGAAAAAACCCGTCCCCACACCCCCACCAAGAACCACTGACGGAAATGATACACAAACCTCTGAAGAAGACAATGAGCACAACTTCCTTCCTCACAAAATAGAAACAAAAATAGAGCTGGATTTCTCTTTTGTCTAGGTGTGAAAGCGCACCCTGTGGTGTGGACCAAAAGAGCAAACTCCGGTCCACCTAAAAACCTCGGTCTTGGTTCAGTCGGAGTGAACTCTGGTGCGCTTCGAATGCATATGTGGACTAAAGCAGATCATGGACCTCTCCAAAAGCAGGAAGCAAAATATAGTGCAGGGCATTCTTGGTAAAAACAACCAAAATAAACGTGAGAGCCTTGCACTAGTGGGAGAAATGGCTAGAGGTCTTTTACCAAAGACAAAAGAGAAATGTTGCAAATTTGGTCCCCAGTCTAACCGAGTCTACAGGCCCATCAGATGTGAACATGCAATAAATG
>NW_015113127.1:206120-207291 GCF_001443285.1 Poecilia latipinna | reverse complement strand
TGCAATTAGCCTTTGTAGCAAGACTTGTTTTTACTGAACATTTCCTTAAAGATAAGGAGCAAGAAATTGCTTAGCTTAGCATGAATAGACATGAGAGGCCGATACGCCTGTTAGCGTGATTATCTACAAGAAACCACTAACATTTTAACAATTACTTCATATGTTTTGGACATGCAGTGATGATCAGAGACTTGCACTAATGAAATATTAATTGTAATTATACAATTAAGCCATCCTGTTTTGGGCTTGTCAACAATATAACTACTAAGCATCTTCAGTGAAGTTGAAAAACAGTAATCTGGTGATGAAGTTCCTTTCATACGTCCAGCTGGCCATCTGACCACTCTCATCACAATTTCCACAAGAGATTCAAACTTGTTGGTTTCCTTGCATAAACCCACCTGTTAATCATATTTCAACAACATCTGACAGAGCTTGATTTCTGCTTAACGCTGGCCTGATTTCGCCAATCCAAAACCAGTATTTATGTCTGTGTGAGATATCATTGTTCTGTTCGAACAGCCAGACTGAGGCTTAAATCCAGTATAAACTGAAAGACGCTGAAGTGAACCGAATATCTAGCTTTCTGCTCAGTCTGCCACCAAGTTGTGAGGGAGCTTCGGTTGAGTTCGAGTAGGGTGGATAGGAATTGGAAATTAGCTTATGTGCTGTAATGCTTAAAGACAAGGCCTCTGGTTCGCACCAATGTGTTTGTGTTGTCCACAGTGAATAAGTAAATTCAGAATACATTTAAAACATGCTTATTATCATTTGTTTGTCTACATTTGGGTTGCATAGGATTGGACATGGAGCCCCTAACCTAAACACAGCTGAATGTCCCAACCAGAAGCCGAACCTTCTGGAAAGGTCTTGACCAAAACCCTAATGACATCTTATGAGTCAAGAAACCAACCAATAAAAAAACCCAACAACCCTATACTGTGTTGATGGCTACATAACTCTGTCGTTTCTCTTCAACTTGTTAAGGAACATTTAACCAAAGATTAGTGAGGATGTCCATCTTTAGGCTGATGTGTATGACTTTGACTCCATGTGGAGTGGGGATGGAAACATCCCCACAGTCTGACTCACCCATCACTGTTGCATCTTTTGTTAAAGGTAAAGGTGGCTGTGGCTGCAGAGCCGTCATACTTCTAATGTCTGTCTTTTC
>NW_015113127.1:184396-202665 GCF_001443285.1 Poecilia latipinna | reverse complement strand
CCACAGTCTGACTCACCCATCACTGTTGCATCTTTTGTTAAAGGTAAAGGTGGCTGTGGCTGCAGAGCCGTCATACTTCTAATGTCTGTCTTTTCTCTCCTGAACCTTTCAGTGTGTGCTCTACCTGTGGTCACTGAAAATCCTCTACCCAAAGACGCTCTTTCTTCTACGAGGAAACCATGAATGTAGACATCTGACAGAATATTTTACCTTCAAACAAGAATGTGAGTTTTGTCACTCTTTGCCCTCCTGATATGACATGCTCTTTCCGTCTGTGTGACATCGTCCCTCTGGCATGCAAGGCTTAAGTTATTTTAGATGTTTGCTTTTTTTTCTGTCTTTTTCCAACAAGAATGCTGGGAACTGTTTTATTAATGCATATGTAGACAATACATATGCCTAAGAGAAAAGAAGTCAGCATGTTCTTCACTAGTGAGGACGACGCCACAGCAGTCACGGTTTCAGGGAACTGTTGGTGTTTTAAGAGAATACGACAAATGAATTTTAGATGAAGTGAGGGCAAAAGAGGACCAATCAAATACTATCGAGGGAGAAGTAACTATGGATGACGGATAAAAGGAGTAGGGATGAGGAATAAAAGAAGCAGGGATGAAGAATGTGGCAGAAATGATGGATGAAAGAAGTAAATTTGAGGGAGAAAGGATAAGGAATGAAAAATTATGGATCCACAAATGAGGGATGAAGGTGACAGGAATATGAGGTAGTGCTAAGGATGAGGAAGGTAGAGATGTGGAACAAAGAAAGTAGAAATGAGGGATGAAGTAGTTAGAGATAAGGGTAGGAGAAGATAGAGTTGGTAGAGTTGGGGTTGAAGAAGGTACAGATGAGGTTTGGAGGAGGTAGGGCTGAAGCCACAGGCCATGAAAGGGACACAGCAAACATTTGAAGGAAGGACATCACTCTTTTTTGCACCTACATGACAAAATCAAATTGTGGGGAAGCTGGTCAGGGTTAACAGGAACAAGGATGGACGGAGCTAAATACAGGACAGCAATGGAAGAAAAACTGCTAGAGGCAGATGTTCACATTTTAGCAGGACATCAATCCTAAACTCATATCCTCAGGTCCACTGGAATGGTTAAGGACAAAGCAGCATCTCATGTTAGAATGGCCCAGTCAAAGTCCAGACTTACATCCAATTAAATACTTGTGGAAAGGCTTAAACACTCATGCTCAAAACATTTCACACTGGATTAGCTGATAATTTATTTGATCAGTTAATCCACACATGATCATCCGGATATTTTCTACTTCCAGTTGAATCTCCTCTCCTCCTCATCTCAACTTTTCCTCTCTTTCTGCTCCTGCTGTTGGGAATTTGTGTCCCTCCTTCCCCACACTACCCCGTCTCTCTCCATCCATCCCTCCTCATTCTTTTCCTCTCTCCGCGTATGTGTCGGCCTCCGCCGCCGCCGCCATGTTTCGGCATCCTGTCCGAGTGTGGGTGATTAGCGGCGAATTAATTTTGCCCTTAATGATTGGCTCAGGGACTTGCTCCTCTGTGTCTGATTGGCCAAGGGACGAGGAAGCTAATTTCCCCTGGTGCTCGTGGCGAATAGTGGTTGCCCTCAATTACCATCTGCTATGTGTGTGAGCGCGCGTGTTTGTGTGTGTGCGCAAGCGCAAGCGCTATGGCTGCGCGCGCGCGTATGTCTTCATAAATGTTTGAGTGCGTGGAAGGAGCTGACAACTGGTGGACTGGCAATAACGAGCTCTTGCTCTACACCAGGCAGATGGAGAGGATGACAAACACGCTCCTCGCTGAAGAACACCGGCTATTGGTACCCTGAAATATTAACGTTTTCCTTCCCTTTTCCGTCACCGTTCCTGCTTCCATCTCTCCTCTGTTTGAAATTAGTTTCCTCCCTTTGTGGCCTCCCTTCTTTAAAAATCCGCCGTCTTTATCTTTACTTATCTGCGTTCTCTGATCTATTTTCGGCTGTGTTTTAATCCCTTTTTGTGTCAATTAGTTTGTTACAGCCTCTTGTAAAATATTCTTAGAAAGACACTGTGTGGAGAAGTGTGTTTTTTCCCCCTGCTGCTTCAAGCTTTTATTTGTGCCAGAAATGTTTTTTCTGTAGCGAGTTTGAATTTATACAAAGCGTTGTAAAAGTATTCATAGTCCACAAATGTTAACATTACAACCCCAGTCTTCAATGTGTTTTCACTTGGGATTTTATTTGAGGAAAAAGCACAAAGTACAGTGTGAATTTTTAGTGGAAGGACAAAATTAAGGGGTTTGTAAAAACAAAATCTAAAAAAAATTTTAATGTTGCTCTGGACTTTGACTGGGCCATTGAAAGAAGTGAAAATCTTCCATTTTGTTCTGATTTTGCGTCTTAAATTAGACTATTTACTAAACAGATGACTATTGTAGGAAAATGGATGAACTGCATATTTTCAAATAATTGTTGTTACCCCTCTATTACATCCATCATACATAACAGCAACACACTACTTAAGAGTATTTGTGTATTTGAAAAGGTTTAAGAAGTGCAAATAATTTTGTGACACATTGTTATGATATTAGCTAACTGTTATGCCAGCTATATGAATACATATACACTGAGAACAGCCGCACAGACTTCTGCCAGAAATGACCATTTAGTCAGAGAGTAAAAGCGGTGTAGATTTGTTAGTGTGTTGGCTGTTGGAAGCGTTGTCTATCAACGTGCGAACAAGTGTGTGTTTGTCCCGAATGCTGAAACGTCCCTCTACTCCTCTGACCTCCAGGTAAGATCAAGTACTCAGAACAGGTGTACGATTCCTGCATGGAGGCGTTCGACTGCCTTCCCCTGGCGGCGCTGATGAACCAGCAGTTTCTCTGTGTCCATGGGGGGCTTTCGCCCGAAATCCACACACTGGACGACATTAAGAAGGTACAACAGAAACCAAACACACACACACACACACACACACACACACACACACACACACACACACACACACACAGTATGTAGAATTAACATCCTGAACCAGATCTCTCAGAATGTTGTAATCGATGAAATTCTGCGAGTTAAATTTGTTCAATAGTTTGATCATGTTTAGTTAAATACGATGCACCAGAAATCGCTTTATGTGTTCCACTGCAGTAACACATAAAGCAATGTGTTACTGCAGCACTTATTAAAGCATAGAGGACATATCCTGGAAAATACGTAGACAGTTCTCCCTCTTTATGTCACTTCTTTATTCAAATATGAAGACCTGAAGAGATTCAGCTTTGAAATAATTCTGCATGTGACTGAATGGAGAGTTGAACACATGCTTAACTTTTGTTTTGCTGGAAGACCACCTGGTGCAATATTAAATATTTTTAAAAAGCCATAACTAATATTTAAAACATGTATTGTAAAACATGGCTGTATGTCAATCCATACAGCCATGTTTTAGGATTTTATTTTTACTTTCGTAAGTACATAAATAACAAAAATGTGTTTTTATTCTTTTCTTTACACTTCATATTAACAGATCAGATCAATCGGATAGCTAGATAGTCAAGCTCAGAATTATTCATACCCTTGCCATATTTACATTTAGCTGGCCAGCAGTAAAAAGGAGGATTTGATTGCTGCAATCAACATTCTCATTTTCCTGTCTTCGTTTTTTTTAAGATCATGGAAAAGATTCTAATTTTTAACATGTCATTTTTAAAAATAAAATTTAAAAAATCCTCCTTTTTCACTATTTTCTGAGAGTCTTTTATCATTTCTCTTTACTCTGGAAAAAAAATGTTTCTTTGAACCAACGTTAAAAAAAAATAAAATAAAATTAGCTGTAACAAATTAGAGTACATTTTTAAAAGTTGGTTCTAAGAAACATTGTTTATAGTGTTGTTGGTGTTAATTTTTAATTATTGGATGTTTCAGGGTAAAGATTGGTTTGATTAACGATAAGCATAATTCTTGATTGTTAAATCATTTTATTAATGCCAAATCTTACACAGATTAAGAAACAGATAAATTCCTGGTTTCTTTAAAATGAGTAAAAATTCATCCTTCAGCTAAATTTTCAAACAGGTTATGAAACTGGCTGACCTACGTGCGTTGTTAATATGTGGATGACCGGCGCTGCAGCTGGCTGACAGTGTGCAGTCAGAAGCCCGACTCTGAGGAGTCAACATGCCAACAGCTCTCAGGTTTCCTGCCCTTCATGGCTCGGCGCTCCCTGATCGCTCTCGGTGCAAAACCCACACGGACGCTACTATCAGGGTTAATGGAACATGATGAGCTCAATGAAAGCACACCTGCAGGCAGCCACAAACCTGCAGCAACTTTTTTTTATGAATGCCTTAAAACAATAAACAGAATCATTGGATAACACTGGAGCGAGGAGAGAAACCGTAGCAGGAACATGTACAGTTCCCAGAAGCCACGGCATACAAAGAAACACACACTTCCTCCTCTAATGGCAGTGTTTCCATGGTGAATCTGCTGGTGTGACATCTTCTCCCTCCTGTGCGGTGAGGGTTGCCATGGAGATGCTCCGCTCTTGACAGTGTGTGTTTGTGTGTTTATTTTATTTTTATTTTTTTCCCCGTGTTTTCTGCCCTCGTTCCGCTCTGATTTATACTCTATGTGCTCGGTTGCGGTTATGTGACTGTGGCGCACAAACAGCATTTTTCAGCTCATGTTTCTGAGGTTTTTATTTTAACATTCATGGTGAGAATTTGTGTCTCTGTACGCTTACGTGTGTGTGTCCGTGTCCCAGTTGGACCGATTCAAGGAGCCCCCAGCGTTTGGGCCCATGTGCGACCTGCTGTGGTCGGACCCCCTGGAAGACTTTGGCAACGAGAAGACCCAGGAGTATTTTGGCCACAACACGGTCAGAGGATGCTCCTACTTCTACAGGTACAAAAACACACAGCCAGGTCTTACATCAACACAAGCAACATTCAAAAATAAAGGCTTCGGAGAATGTCTTTTGTCAAAACATGACCTTCTTTTAATAGTGAACAAAGAAAAGTGCTCTTTTCTTCTATATGTCTAGCATCGAGTAGTGAGCCCCCTCCCCTACACGTTGCTGTATGCTGTCAGTCAGCTGTGAATGCCATGTGTCAGCTACCATTGGTGGGACCTCATAAGGTTTTTCTAAGAAATATTTGAAATTTTAAAAAGGTAATTATGTGTTAGCTTGTCTGTCGGTGTTACGACCAGTCTAGGGGGTCCAGGTCGCAACATGAAGGATCCATCCTCCTCTGATCTCAGCAACCGACACACAAAGTTGAACAGTTGATTATTATTTATTTTAAAAAGATGTATTTGACAAAGATGTTACAAATGGAGTATTTGGCTTCAGAGTGAGCTATCGCCGAAAACAACAAACAAAAGGAAACTACCTAAATAGTAACAGAAACTTACCTAATCGAAAGCAAATAAACCAAAGGACAAAAACTTACCTTCCTAACTAAGAAAAACATGAGAAAACTGAGGAAACATAAACGGCAGCTCACTCCTACACTCCAGAACTCTAACACAGACAGACAAACAAAGGAAAGGGGTGTGGCCGGTGGAGATAAGTCGAGGATGGAACCCAGGAAGTTCGCTTCAGCAGCCTTTATATTCGTCACCTCCGGGAAGCAGCCAATTAGACGTTCCGTCGTCTTCTGGAAAGCCAATCAGGGACAGGTACCTGCACACTCATGTTAGTATAATTAACCTTACGACGCCGGTCGTAACAGTCGGTATAACAAACAATCTACTACAGACTTAGTAACATACCAATTAGTAAAAGTAAGCAGAATTGTATTTGTATAGCACCTTCCAAAGATAAAATCACAAAGTGCTTCATTGAATCTGTAGGAAAAGCCCATCAAACATAACATCAAATCAAAATTTAAAGCTTGTCTATACGAATAGGCTTTTAGCAGCGTTTTAAAATCTTCAGTGGAATTTATCCACCATGGGTAAAATCAACTTGTTAGTAGAGTTTAGATTTATGATCTAAGCCCAATGCACATTCCAGATGATCGACCTACTCTGCGATTACAACAAGCGACAAAATGGAGCTGGAAGACGTTAAACCAAAGCTAAAAACTGACAAAGTTACGCTGCTTACTCAAATTATGATCTAAAAGGAAAATAAGCAAATCTTAATTAGAATATGCGAGGCTTCCTTCAGGCTCGACCTATAATGCAACTTCACCAGTCGGGCTGGATCGGCCTCGAACATGACGCCCACACGACTCCCTCACTCAGCTCCTTCAGACTAGTCAGCAGCAATTAGCAAATTGCTAATTGCAATTAGCAATTAACTGGAACTGAGCATCATTTGAGCTCATTATAGGAGCTACTTCTGAGAGAAACGCTGGTAAAAACATTAAAGCGTTAACAGAGGAGCCATGTTAGGATGACTTCCTGAAGGCAGAGTTTCAGAAAGAGCAGGAGCTTCTTAAAGAGACAGAGACTCAATTTCAAGTTAAATTAGGAAGTAACTTTTCTTTTAAGTCATATTTAATACAGCACGTTTATAACAACTGACGGTAACAGAGTTACTTGATTGTGCTATAAAATGGCAGTATATGCCTGTAAAATACATGACACTTCCCCTTTAAAGCTCTCATCATAGTCACCAGCCCTTTTCACAAACTCCCTCCAATAAAACTGAATATTCCCTACGAGCTCTGGCAGTTTCAGTCCATTTGAACAAGAGAGAGCAGTCCGTTAGCCTCCGAGTCCCGACGCTTATGAAGCTCACAGATATAAACTAACCTGATGTTCAAACAAGCCTGGGGAAATGCAATATGCAGACATACAAAGCTACTCTGCAGGAGCAATATCATTAAGGCGGGCAGTCGAAACAGAGATGGATGACTTTCTCTGGCCTCACTCGGTGCGTTTCAATTATTGGGGCGCCTTGTGGGCGCGCGGCGCAGGTGAGACGAGCTGCTCAACTATAAATCAGAAAGCTAATAAGTTTCAGGTAGACTTTGGGGCTGTTATTTTTGGGATGTGACACAGAAAGAAGAGTTCAATCACATCCGAGGTTCACTTAGTAATTTCAGGGATTTGCAGCAGAGAGAAGGAAAGAAAAAAAAAACACGGCCAATGCGAAGAGCATGCGAGTAAACACACCGAGACGTTCGCCAGCGCACGCACACAGTTCAGCTTCAGCATGAAAAGATTTCCCACAATCCCCGGGGAGACTGCACGGTTCTGTTGCTATGACGACCGGCTACTCCTGCCAGATATGGAGGGATGTTAAGATACGGCGAGGGAAACGAGGGAGGGAGAGCAGCCGATGGTGGCGGCAGGATGGAGAGGAGGAGAGGAGGAGAGACGGAGCCGACCCCGGCGAGGCCGAGGCGGCGTTGTGACACGCTTCCTGCTCGTTTTCCAGGTTTAGGAGACACAGCAGCGGTAAAACAACCAGGCACCGACAGCACAGCACGGAGCGGCAGCCATGAGCCGAGCTCTCACTGACGCTCCCTGCTGGCCACACAGCGGCCATAGCAGTGCCGCTTACAGGATATTTCTCTTGTTTCTTCCTAATTCTGTCGTCTTTTTCTCCGTGCCAGTTATCCTGCAGTGTGTGAGTTCCTACAGACCAACAACCTGCTGTCCATCATCAGAGCGCATGAAGCTCAGGATGCCGGGTGAGTCAGCTACCATCAAATTACAAAATTATTTAACCTGTTAGTTTGACATTCAGCATTCAGGAACCTTTTTCTCAAGTTTATTTGTGTAGCACATTTCAGCAACGAGGCAGTTCAGAATGCTTTACATCACACAAACATAACACAGTAGCCAATTAAAAAACAAGCAATAAACGTTACATTTTGTCAAATGCTATCATCGAAATCGTCAAGCAAATACACAAATATGTAGAATAATGTTCTAATTATTAATCAAAGAGAACTCTAAACAAATTGGTTTCTAGCTTTAATTGAAAACTTAATTAAAACTCAGTGTTTCAACTGTTTGCAGTTTTCTGGAAGTTTGTTCTCCAGGTTAATGACTCGTCAACACTGAATGCTGCTTCTCCATGTTTGGTTCTGGTTCTGGGGATGAAGTTTCCGTACTAACGTGGAGGCGCTGTGACAAAATCCTCACAACATCAACGAATCATTTTGTTCAAACTGCACCGCAAACAGAAGAACACAAAGTCACATTTATCATAAACATAAACCTTCATTTTGCCTGTTTCTGTTCGTGATCAGACATTTAGCTGAGAGCAGCAGCCAGCTAGTATAACACGACTTTTTTGAAACCATTAATATCTATGAAAAAGTAATGTAATTTAAATATTTAGATTTTTTTATGGACATCAATATATTTATTAGTAACAAAGAACTTATTTTACATCTAAGATAAACTCCAACAAACTCCACGGACATACAGAAATACAAGTATAGACACTGCTTTTATTCAAAGTCTATGCTTGTTATTGTGACTAAGCTGTTATTTTTGCAAACACTGAAGTCTTTGCTCGGTGCATCGACACCTATCTTTTTTATTTTTCTGTTACTGCCTACCTGTCTCACTTTGAGCCAGTCCCTGTCTGGTTGCAGAGACCTCTGAAGCAACCCGTCCGACTCCATCTGCAGCTCAGCGTCTCATTTGAATAGCGCTAACGTGGGCGACTTGTTTGCCTCTCCCTGCGCAGATATCGCATGTACAGGAAGAGTCAGACGACGGGCTTCCCCTCCCTCATCACCATCTTCTCTGCGCCCAACTACCTGGACGTCTACAACAACAAAGGTTTGGCGCACGCGCCGGCACAGAAAATGTTTGGAAATGTTTTTGTACTCCTTAAAATGACTCACATTTTTGTCATGTGACAATCTCAAACCTCGAGGTATTTTATCGAGATTTTATTTAGTAGACCAATAATTTGTCTACTGGATGACAAATCGTCATCCAGTAGAAGCAGGATGACGATTTGTGGTTTTTGAAATGTAGATGTAGGCGAAAGGGCTTAACCTCAATTTTTTAAATACCTGAACTGATTTTAGATTTTAATTGATTTTTGTTTTTCCCTCACTTTTTTTATTTACTAAAAAGACATTACAAGTTACAGAAAAGTGACTTTTACTTCAGTCACCCCTTCTAAGTTGTATGGCGGGGTCTCATGGGCCAGGCTCTAAGGATTTTTGTTTAAGTATGAGAATATAGTCACAATATCAGCATAAAAAGATGAAAAGATGTTTTAATATTCCAAGGAAAAAGTTGTTTTAATGAGAACAGGCGTAGAGTTATCAGGATCAGACATAAGCATCTTAGTCTGTGATTCTTTCTTCTAAATAAACTCAGCTGTTTCCAGGATCGTTTCAAAGTTCGTCTACTGATTATAATTTGATGCTGACATGTTAAAAGATTAAGTGTTTCTATTAATTATAAAGTACTATTTACAAAACCTATGCCAAAGTACATCCTCACAAGATGCTCAACATTTCTCATTTTAATTTTTAGTTTGTTTTCATGTTGGGGTTCTCATGAAATTACTACTTTATTTTCCTAATATTACGACTTTATCGTTGTAACATTACAACTTTTATTGTAGCTTCAGAATAAATCATAGGCTGGCTTGCGTCTTTCCCATTGTAGAGTTGACCTGAATTCAAAGTCCACACATAATTACAATCTGTAAAACACACTTTTTAAACAAAATGGCGGCTCTTGGTGTGCTGACATCACTCTGAATTATGAAAAGCCAAGAAGTGTATTGGTGAAAAAAGATTTTCCAAAAATGAAATCTTCAAAAACCAAAAATGATTTATTGGTTTACATGAATCCAGCTGTTGATAAAAAAAAAAAACTGAATTTCTCTTCTACTGGCCGGATAGAAGTAAAATACATAACGGCTTGTTGTTGCAATGTGAGTGTGAACACTTTAGCAAGTTATTACAGGTTTATTTTATACACATATTTGAGACAGAGTCAGCGTTTCAGCTGTTTTAACCGTTCTTGTAAAGTTTCGGTCCTGTTCAAGCATCCTAATTGTGTGTATCTGTGTGTGTGTGTGTGTGTGTGCAGCGGCGGTGTTAAAGTATGAGAACAATGTGATGAACATCCGTCAGTTCAACTGCTCTCCACATCCTTACTGGCTGCCCAACTTCATGGACGTCTTCACGTGGTCGCTGCCTTTTGTAGGAGAAAAAGGTACCAAATATAAACAGTCCATCCTGATGGACTCACTGCATGATCTCTGACCTGTCAATATTAAATAAATATTGATGTTACCTGCAGACATATTCACATTTTATCAGCCAGATATCTTCAAACTGCCCCTCAGTCAGCTTATCTCCACCGAGGCCATGAAGAAAAGGCACAAATCAGAATATAATCCACTGATCAAAGTGTCAGTCTTAACTTATGCTTTGAGTTATTGGTAAAAAGTATGACAACAAGAAACGTTACTATGTTGTCAATTAGACAAAAATCTGCCTTGAAACCACAGATAAACATCTAATTGTCTTAATTTTTGCAGTGTCTGAATGGGAAACAATAAGTCATGCTGTATTCACAGCATTTTATTGTAGAAAACAATCATAACATTGTTTATATTTTTAAATCTATTTTCTAATTTCTGGGTCCAGTTACAGACAGTTATGAATGTAAACCACTGGTGTCCATGTATTTCTGTTTTGTGTGTTTTTTTTTTGTTTTGTTTTTTTTATTTATTACTGCCACAAATTTAGCTATTTAAAAACCCATTTGTGCCCACCATCTGTAATTACCCTGCAGGAGTCGAGTCCGGCCATATGGTGGCGCCACAGTAAGGACAACGGAGGAGGAAAAAGCTCAAACCATTTTGTGCTTCTGGCTTCCTGAACTTATAAATCCTGACAAAATCTTTCTGCAGTCAAATGATGCTGTGATGAGGATCACATTAGAGCAGAACAATTTACTTTATAATACTTTGAAAGTCTAAAAGGAACTCCTTCCTTCTGATGTGTAACTTTGTTGTGATCGATTTGACATCTCAAAAACAGAATAATTAAAACGCGTTTCTCTGTTTGTGACAGTGACGGAGATGCTGGTCAACGTTTTGAGTATCTGCTCAGATGATGAACTCATGAACGACGGAGAGGAAATCTATGACGGTGAGACGTCATAGATGACAGAAGAAACCTTTTTAGTGTCAACACATTTGTTTTGATGTATTAAGACTCTATATTTCTCTGTTGCTTTGACAGCCAGTGCAGCCGCAGCGAGGAAAGAGGTTATCAAAAACAAGATCCGGGCCATCGGGAAGATGGCTAAAATGTTCTCTGTGTTACGGTGGGTCGAGTTTCTGTCACACAACATGTCGGTGTGCAACCGTCTGGACGAACGCCTACCTTTAAAAGCAATAGTCTGTTGATTCTGACAGCAAATTTCCTTTTGTCTGGAAAATTTAGTGACAAAGTTGCAAAGCTGGTTTCATTGGAGTGCCTATTATGAACCGAGAACCTGGTGGAAGGGTCTGTCAGTCAGGCCTCTCTCTCAGGCAGAGCAAAATAAGAACAGTGGCTGACATTTAGACTTTTGTGAATGTATATAAGGTAGATTGATTTCTCGTGTTAAGTATCGGCCGATCAGCAATTTCCCAAAATTAAGAAAATCTGAGTGATTTCTTGGCGCAGCCCTATAGAAAATCCAATCATCTGTAAATCTGTCTGTACAGATGTCTATAAGCTGCTTCTTCCTTCCTAATCTTTTGCAGAAGTCAGCTGTCATTGCATTCTTTTATTTGTAAATCACATTTTGGAGTTCTGCTTTTTAAATCTGTCACTGTGTTTTTGCAGGTGTGCTGTGTGAGGAAGTGTGTAGTTCTCTGAATTTCTCTCCCGATAAACCCATTTCTCCTTTTTTCATCCCCGCTCACATCCGTCCTTTGCAGGGAAGAGAGTGAGAACGTTCTGACCCTGAAGGGGCTGACTCCTACCGGCATGCTGCCCAGTGGGGTCCTGTCCGGGGGCAAGCAGACCCTGCAAAGTGGTGAGAGCTTCACAAACAAACAGCCCGACACACATATACAGAGCCTCACAAAAGTGTTCACACCTCTGGAAGGGTTGCAGATTTTGTCGTGTTACAGCCACAAACGTCAAAGCATTTTATTGAGATTTAATTTGAGAGACCAACAGAAAATAGTGCAAATTTGTGAAGAAGAAAAGAAATATTCATAGTTTCCAAAAATTCCTGTCAGAAAACATGATGGAGACGGCAAAGGACCTGATACAGTGGAGGTTCACTCTCCGTCCAATTTGACTCAGATTTGAGTTATTTAGCAGAAAATATTTTTTAAAAATCACTTTCTAGAGGTGCAGAGCTGGTAGAGACACTGCAACAGCCTCTACAAAGTGTTGACTATAAAATATATATATATAAAGGATACATATCTTTTATATCTTTATATATATTTTATTTTATTTTATTTTTTTTTTTTACATATTTGTTGAAACTGTCATTATGTTGTGAAAGTGATATAAGAGATAATCTGAGCTCCTCTGCCTTTTCCCACTGCTAACTAGAAACAACCAATCAGAGCCAGGAGGCAGATGATATTGCTGTCAATTATTCTTGCATACGTGCTGCTCATTCCCTCTTTCCCTCCCTCCGTTAGTCTCTGCTAAGCTACAGCTTCCTCCTGACAGCAGAGTCTGCCATGAAAGCTAAGGCTAGTTAGCATGGCCACTGAGATAGGCAGATAAATGGGTTTCCTGTAGCAGTAAGTTGTTTCTCCGCCTTTAGTACATTGAGCATTGCATACACAAGGTTGATTGACAGCACTAAGACCTTCCTCCTGGCTCCGATGAGTTGTTTTTGGTAAGGAGCGATGCATTTCTGTAGACGGCAATAATAGCTCAGAGATAAGGCAGAGGAGCTTGATATTGTCACAGATTACCTCATGTCTCATACTATACTCTCACGTCACAGTGACAGCTTTAACAAAAGTCATATTTTTTGTAAAAGTTACACACTGTAGCTTTAAATTCTCTATTATTTTCATTCCTCTTCACACATATTCACAATTTTCTGTTGGTCTCTGACATAAAATCCCAATAAGACGCGTTGAAATTTGCGACAAAATGTGGAACTCTTCAAGAGGTGTGAACATGGCCGACACTTCCAGAGCTAAGACTGTGCACTGATCGTACAAAGACACTCCACAGATTTTACTCTGAAACACACATTCAGAAACAAATGTTGAGGAAAAAAAAACCTCTCAACACATTGACCAGCTTCATCCTCCAGCCCGCCACTCTTCTCCTCCTTTCCAGCTGTTTCTTTGCTCTCATCTTTTTGCCTCACTGACTCGCTCACTCTCTCCACCTCACCTCATAGCCGAGGATACTAACAGCCTGCTGAGTGTGTGTGAGCGTGAACGTGGATAACCCTCAACGCAGACACGAGTCAGAACAGGACAGAACATGGATGGTGTCAATTTGAAAAAAAAAAGTGTAAACGGTGACAGAACCGACACAAATGTGTGTGAGTGTGTGTGAGAGAGAGACAGGAAGCTAGCTAGAGAGCTAACTCAAGCCGCTGCTAACACCAGCTGCTCTCTAAAGCTGAGGCTGCCTTGATAATGCTCGGAGGGCTTTGCATGTTTAAAGCCTGAAACATGTCTCTGACTCTCACTTTAAGAACTGTGGACTCTTGGGTAATCAGTTTTAATTCATTTTTACTCTAACATGCTTGTTTTTTTAGGTTGACTTGTGTATGAATTCCCTGTCGAGTGTTTATGCAGTTCTAAATATGTTCATTTTTAACAACAACAAAAAAGAGTTGATTAAAAAGATGCGCACTCAAAAAAATAATAATTTGTTGGATGGACTCTAAAAAAAGAAAATAAATTTCTAAACAACTATTTGATTCTGATTCACCATAAATAAACTATGTTGTAGATTATTATGTCAGCAATGGGTTTAAGGTTGGAAAGTGTCCATCTTTACCCTTAACTCTGTAAAATTATACCAAACTCTCTGGCAGAGATAATTAGTGAGATAGAAACAGATGCAATCATCTTTTAAAACAAAGACAAAAAGACATCTTACAGTAGCAATTAGCATGATTAGCTTAGCTAGATTAGCATAGCTAGATTAGTATAGCTAGCATTACTAAAACAGGAGTACATGTGTTTCCAAGAGGTCCTTTCCTGAACTTTAAGTTTCTAATGCCTGTTTCACATGGCAAGATTTGAAAATCCTCAGCAAATTTTCTAAACCTGAGAACTTGCCCACATGACGATTAAAAACAGTCATAGATAAAACAGGTTTGGTCAAATACAACACACCACACACAGACGGATTTTACTCATGAACATGGAGATGTCAGAAGGAAAATTTCTTGAGACCAAACATGAGTTCAGACTAAACAAACATGGCAGACGAGGAAGAAGCAATGCCAGTAGTTTGGGGTCTATTTTTAGCAGATAAAAACACAATACAAAGATGTCCACCAGACTTTCTGGTGTGCCATTTTGAATTCCCCTTCATGTTTCTGGCTTTCTGATTAGATACTCATCACAGTCAACAGGCTCACTCTCAACACACCACACACAGCAGGAATATCTCCTAAGATTATATTTAGATACGTTACAATAATCAAATCATCTCTAAGATTCTCAGATGGGGCGTTCGGAAGAGAGATCGATTTAATTTATCCTGCCGTGTGAACCAGGCATGAGGGATAATTGACATTTCCAAGTGAATTATGTTCTTTAGCATACAGAAACTGATAGCTCAAAAGGAAATAATATACTTTACTGTTATACGTTCAGCCTTAATGTTGTCTGCTGAAAATCTTGCTCTCTTGCAGCGTGAGTGCTTCATCAGACTTCATTTTAAAAAACGTAATTGATTCTGGAAATAGTTAAGTTTGACTTCATTCATCCACAGAACAGAGTTATTTAGTTCAGTGTAAGCTGACTTGAATAAGATTGGATATTTTAACATTTTTAGCCTCTTGTCAGTCTGTTTCCTGGTGTGTCTCTAACACTAATAGTTTTTTGTAACCTCAACCCATACATTGATCTCTTACAATATAGTAAAATTTATCTATTTTTTATATTCATTCAACAAATTATTTTGTGTAAGATCAGCAAACCACCAGTAACAAACAGTAAGTGATTTAACAAACCCAGTTTAGTTGTTTTTTAGAGTGTAGCTGTGGTCTCTTCTACACTCTTTTTGTGCCCTGAGGCAGATATTTAAATCCACAACAGCATGTTTCAGCCTTCACCTCGTTTTCCTTCCCCTCCTTCTTTCTTTGTTTGCCATCTTCTCCTCCGGATTCTGTCTTCTCTCTCTCTCTCTCTCTTCCTGTCATTCCTTCTCTCTCTTCTTTTGCCATCCTTCAGCTACCATTGAGGCCATTGAAGCTATCGAGACAGTTAAGGACGCTGAAGGTAAAATCACTCTCATTTCACTGTGCGCGCTCAGCCGCCATGCCTGTGAGGTCATAGATCTCCTTTACCCACAATGCACCCAGCTCTTTTAACCACATCGCCTCTCAAAACTAAAGCCTGAAACCGCTTCATGCTGCGGTCGCCACGCAAACACACGCATACACACACGCAGACACACACTTGTGTTGCCTCCACTACACACACAAACACTTCTCCACATCGCCTTCAGATGCAGCTCTCACCACAAGACACGTTTCCATAAAAAGAAGAAGAGCGGGGCAGTGGTCATGGTTACTCTGATGTCTCACTGTGTCTTTTCCTGATGTTTAAGGGATTATTTAAGTCTGTATGCAATAAATCCGTCTTCTTACAAGCAGAATATGAGTTACTTGTGATCGTAATAGAAAGATAAGTAGGATTTTAGGAGGAAGTTTAGCCAACGTTACAAGGTTGAATCCCAGCTTTTCAGCAGCTGGTCACATGATGACCAAAGTGCAGAAAGGAACAAGTTATGCCTACGCATGTGTCAAAGTGAAGTGATTGCATAGGAGTTTTCTTTGCTGAAGGGAAATTTATTTAAGAGAAAACAACAACAACAACAACAAAAACGCTTTTAGCTGCTTCTGGAAATTTTTTGCTGTAACTGCAGTTCTGTGAAAATGATTTCCAGCCCTTGCATAGTTCTTCTTTCTTTGCTTTTTAAAAAATCACACTTACGGTACATGTTTCAGATTACAAAGGGCTGAAACGATTAATTGTATTAATTGTGATTAATTGATTACTTAAATAATTGTCAAGTAATTAACTGAAGTAAACAAACTCAAAATAAAGGCAATTTGTTGAAAGAAAAACATTCTTAGAGCTGTTAAGTCAAAAATGTACTATACATGTATATACATTTTGCATTTAAGATTAAAATGGAAAATGTTCAAATTCAAATGTTCAAATTCTATAAAAATCTTCTATTAATAATCAACAGATTAGCCATCCTATGCATTGATGTTGAGCACAAAGTGCTGAGCTTTTCATATGTTTGAAGTACCTTTTAGCTGCAGATTCTTCCTGTGCTTCCAATGATCAAACACTGAAGGATCATAATGCCATCGCATTTTAGGCAACACATTTTTTATTTTCTTATTTTAAAGGGAGTTGAATTGTTTGTTGCTGTTTTTTGCACCTTTTAATGTATTTCTAATAGTATACAAAAAAGGAAAGAGAAAAATAAGCAAAATGTGAAAATTGTTTCATCAAATTAATTGATTAATTGTCAGAATAACCGCTAACTGAAATAATCATTAGTTGCAGCCCTAAAGTTAAGGAAGTCAGGTTGGTTTGGTAGTTTTTTCCCCTATAATATAATTATTATTTGAAAACAGCATTCAGAGTTCACTGAGCTCATCTTTTTCTGATATTAAAATGTTCTGGTTAATCTGAAACACTAAGTGTGACTGAAAAGCAGAAATTGAAGAAATATGTAAAGATTAAAAAAAAAAAAATCACCGTCCTCTATGGTTAAAATCATCACGTCTCTATAGTTTTTGACAGAAAATCATTTTGAAACGAAGCTGGGGTAAAAGTACCGAGATGTCTGTTTGTGCTGCTGAGCAACTTGTTGCCATGGCTTCTGTGCCGAGTGAAGTACTTGGTGATCCGTCTGCATGTCCTAGTTAGCCTCACCGCTTTGTGTGTAGTGCTGTCTTTAGCTTACCTGAAGTACAGTCCATAATTTGTTTGTTTGAATAAATTATGGAAATCCCTTTTGCTTTTATGTTCTTATGTATTCGTAGCTTATGTTGCAGAGCGTGTTGTGGAGTATTTTGACAGTCGCCTTTGTTCAAAAGAGACGCAAGACGCTCTTCCAAAGATGATTATTACAAGATTTTCACTCTGTCAGAGTATTTAGCTATATGTGCGAGAACAAGCACATAATGTACTGATACAAATAAAATTTTGGCTAAATTACTGGAAGACTGAAGATAAGGAGTTTCTGGGAGGTTGTTTTCCTCTCTGGTTTGAACTGTCCAAGGTCGCAGTCTGCAGGTGCAAATTCCAGAGTGGTGAAATAAGCTGAGAAACACTCTCTCTCTCTCTCTCTCTCTCTCTCTCTCTCTCTCTCTCTCTCTTTGTCTGCCCTCTTTGTAGAGGGATAGTGGATATTAAAAGCGATGTACTTTCATCTTTTCTTCACTTCCCTGATCCAGCCAGGGGAGTCATTGCTCATTTCCTTTGCTTAATTTCTTAATAAAATAATCAAAATGCATTTTGATTTGTTCTTGATTGACTCAATGTTTCGCCTTAGGTAAAGATTTATTTATTTCCTTAAACTCAGATGATGTTTTTTCACTCATTACCACAGTGAAACCACATTATGTCTGGAAAATCATCACCATTACAGAATGAACTTAGAACATTTCAGATGTGTTTGTAGCTTTCGCTTTATGATTCGGTTGGAAGGGGAAAACACTACCGGGGACTTTCTGTTTCAGTGCCTCAGCGCTGTCCTGTGACTCAGTGTGGCACGTAGTCCTTCCTGTAAACATCACACTTTGTAGTCAGCACACAGTGAACCAGAGCTTTATCTAGTCGTAAAACACAGATTGAGCTCTGGAAAAGTATTCATCCCCCCAGTAAACATGTTTTAAAATTATTATTTCTCTCCTTACAAGAAACCTCAGTGTATTCTATGGGGATTTTCTGCTTTGAACCAACACAAAGTGTGGTGTTAATGGGAAGCAGAAGGAAAATGCTACAGAAAGATGCAGTTTGAACTGAGTTTTTATTTAGAGTTAAGGCAAATGCATTCCACACATTTTAGTTTTTGTTTCTAAAAATGTTTAAAAACCACATCTTTCCCCCCCCCCCCCCACCCCCCACCCCTTTTTTTTTCTCTTTTTTTTTTTTTCTTTTCTTCATTC